>NW_025109817.1:216743-297232 GCF_011392965.1 Frieseomelitta varia
CCTCTCTGTAAATTTAAAAAGAAAGGCTCTAAATTTTGTTCACCAGTGATTATGAAAGAATTCTATTTAAAAAAAAAAAAAAAAAAAAAATAGAAAAAAATACAAAAATACCAAAAAGAAAAAAAAGTAAAATAAAATGAAATGAAAGGAGTACATATTAAGCGGAGAATTGCGCACCGAGCGTCGAAAAGTTATTTCGCGGCGAAATGGGAATTTTACTCTATCGCATTAGTGCCGGCGCGATCCAATTGTTCGGCCGAACGAAAGTTTTCAACCGGTATTCTTCGCCGATATCTTTCGCGAATGTAACGTAACGTGTTTGGAAACTTCGTCACGATTGTTACGTTGTTGGTGAAATTTGCAGCGATTCTGTACACGGAGTGCTCGTAATTTAAATGTCCAAAGTTTGAGAACATTCGGTACCAAAAGTATAGGCACACCTGACTTTCTCGTGATATTTTTGTAAAGATAAATGATAGATTAACAAAATCTGTTTTTCATAAATAGTTTACTATATAACTCGAGCGTTACGTTGGTGAAATTTTCAGCGATTCTGTACACGGAGTGCTGGAAATTTAAATGTCAAAAGTTTGAGAACATTCGATACCAAAAGTATTGGCACACGTGACTTTCTCTTGATATTTTTGTGAAAACAAATGACAGATTAACAAAATCTGTTTTCATAAATAGTTTACTATATAACTCGAGTGTTACGTTGGTGAAATTTTCAGCGATTCTGTACACGGAGTGCTGGAAATTTAAATGTCAAAAGTTTGAGAACATTCGGTACCAAAAGCATTGGCACACCTGATTTTCTCGTGATATTTTTGTGAAAACAAATGATGGATTAACAAAATCTGTTTTCATAAATAGTTCACTGTATACAAAAGTAATGTACACAGTAACGATTTTCAATAATGAGTTGTACAATAACAATACAAATAACTTCGAGAATCAGAAAGGTACTTTTTTGCAGCTCTATGTATTTGAGAATGAAATTAGAAAATATTTTTAATGGTTCAAAGATGAGCGTCCTTTCCTAATTTTACCCCGACATTGTCCGATAATATTCCAGTATTTGTAAAAGGATTTCTCCAATAACATTCTGCCATTGAACGCAGATTAATTATTTTGAAATTACGAGTGTACCAATACCTTTTTGACTCTTGAATTTTTATATTGTAATACTTGTATTATTGTATAACTCATTATTGGAAATTGTACACATTACTTCTGTGTATAGTGAACTATTTATAGAATTTATGGGATTTTGTTAATATATCATTTATTTTCATAGAGATGTTGACAAATTAGGTTGTGTAATACTTCTTTGATCGTCGAAAATGCTTAAACCACTACAATCCATTATGTATCGATAAATATCAATATCTTTAACACTTACATACATGCGATCCTCGAATTTTACATCGAATTTTGCAAACAGAAAAGATTTACAATATAACGTAAAAATTAATTAAAGGTTCACGCATGGATATTGTACTCGAGATACTTTTTTTAATTTTAAAGAAATATAAATGGCTTGAAAACGATCGAAAGAACGCGACAAAATTAAGAGGATTAAGGGTTATTCATATTGTATCCTACGTACATTTCCAGATTCTGGTTTCAAATTTTACCAATATAATCACGACACTTGTATGCCATCTCACAGTTTCAACTCTTGAAATATTTAATCCGTACCAGACTACTGTACCAATAATCTTATAAT
This sequence comes from Frieseomelitta varia, assembly GCF_011392965.1. NCBI lineage: Eukaryota > Metazoa > Arthropoda > Insecta > Hymenoptera > Apidae > Frieseomelitta > Frieseomelitta varia. The sequence goes on from NW_025109817.1 coordinate 218,473, forward strand.
CAATTGTAAAATAATAAAATAATTGATTTACTCGAGCGCAACGTGTTACAATACATTGAACAAATCAAAAGATAAATGTATAAAGACGAACGCGTTCTTAATTTGTTATATATATATATTCCTTCTAGACTCTCTTGGTAATTTTAAACGGGCAAACAATTAATGAAACATCAAAATGTTTTACATCATTGCGTCATTATTCACGTTACATCGAGTGTTACACGAGTATCCTACAGTTTTCTACAGCAACTGTGCGCGGATTTGTTTGGACTAGGCCAGGTGATTAATCGTCCCGTTGCCGACGAATATCGCGGATCAGTGGAAAATCTGCCGCAACTTAAGCGAACGGCAGGCAATCTGCTGTTCGACCTCTTTACAAGCAGGACAAACGGAAACGGATGGGTTTGCGAAACCCGCAAGTGCGCGCAAACTTCCTACTTGATTCCCCATTAAGCCACTCTGAGCCATTTGCAGCTGGAACGATCGTCTCGTGTACAAACTGGTAGCTGGCAGCGAACGTGTTTTCATCCGCGTTCCACGACGTCCGTCGTTCCAACGCGATATCGCGCGGAATTACCTCGAGATCTTTTCCAAAACCGCGCCAACGAAACGAGATCTTTTCCCTCCCAGGCAAGAATAGTTGCGAGGCTGTTGTTTTTCGCGTCGAGCCAGACTCGTGATTTTTAATAAAAGCTCACGGAGTCTTGGATCTTGGGCACGTTGTTCCGAAAACACGGTCGCGTTCGTGATAGAAGAAAGAGGAAAGTTTCAGCTGTCTTCGCGCACGTGAGGCGTGCATACGCGATGGTAGATACGGTTCGAGAACAAGGTATCGAAGTTTTGGAGGGTCAGATAGTCGAGACTTCTCTCGCGAGTTTTGAAGTGAGAGGAAAGTGTACCGCGAGAAAATTGTGAGAAACACTCGAGAAGCTCGATTTTGTACGATTGTCAATCTTTCGTCGAATCTTTTCGTAAGTAGGTTGCCAGATGCTGGATCATTTCGAACAAAATGATTGTTAGAATATTGTAAGTTTGCGAAATTATCCTTGGTAATAGGTAAATATCACGATACGGCGTGGCCTTGAATCTAATTGTGAGATAAATCGAATCACGGGATGAAAGAATGAATAGATACCACTGACAATTCAAACGGTCACTCCTGTACGAAACATGAAGAGAATATATAGAATTCTCGACATCTGTCAATTTTATTTAACAATCCAGATGATTTCTAGCGAACCTTTGTGTTACACGTACACGATGGACCCTCGATCCCTTGGAATCTCGATCCCAGACGGAAAAAAAGAAGAACATTCGTTTCGACGAACGGAGGAACGAGCACGAATACGACAGAGGGGGAGGCATTACTCGTTCAAACGGCGCGAATCGAAATGACGAAGGCTGGCGAGCGAGAGGGACCGAAGGCTGATATGTTTCTGTTGTCCGTCAAATGAGCAACAAATAACAGGGTATTGTTGGGAGCGGAGTGCGCGCGGCGGGCGCGCAAACGAGAGCTTGTGCTCAACAATGGGGCGGTGGTCCAGGACAGAACTTTTCAGGCCTGGGGAACAATGCCAAGAGACGGGCGACAGCCGGTTTAATTAAACGCATCGTCAGCTCTGTATGGCAACACACGACTGGTACCGCGGGACCACGCGCGTGGAGACCGACACACGTCTACACACGGCTGCAGCAGCAGCAGCAGCAGCAGCCCGAACCCAGAGCAACGACGTGCTGCGTGCCGCCCGTGTCTACCACACTCCGCAGTAGCACCGCAAACCTACGCTCTCTCTTTCTCTCTCTCGCGCCAGATTTTATACGTTGCGACGAGCGTACCACACCGGCGCGCGATTCATGCAGAATTGAAAGGGTGCATGACGCATCGCGCCACGAAGATAAGTAAAACGGGCCAGACCGGCCCGTTGTTGTCCAGACGAAACCGTCGGCGGACCGTCGGTTCGGATAAATCGAGATACCACCACGTTCGCGCCGACGCGATTGTCCGCACAGCCTATTGCCATCGACGTCGAAACGGATACCTCCGGAATAGGATGCTGTTCGTCCTTTAACGAGATCGTTCGGTGTCCTTTCTGTCCGTTCATTTGTAGATTTTGTAGGATCCACGCGGATGCGTGGCAGCAATTAACCAAGGCGAGTCGAGATCCGAAGGTGATTTCTGCGACGTGAGACTGTCTGACGTTCTTTCTCAACGGAGGAACGTTGGATCGTCGAAAAGTCGAGATCTACTCGATACATTCGCGCAAAAATAATAATTGTTATAAATTATTATTATTTTAACGAAGATAATTGTTACAGTAAGCGATCGAGAGGAAGATACAAAGACACGATGATACATTTTCCCTAACCTCTGAAGTTTTAGATCTCGTTCACTGTAGAAAAGAAGAAACATATATAATTTTGTCTTTTTTTTTTTTTTGTATTTGGACTGTATTAATCTTTGAAATACAGTTAATTTCAGTGTCTCCCCTGTTTTATTTGTAGAGAAAGATACAAAGACACTTTTTACGATGATACTTTTACTCTAACTTTTAAAGTTCCAGACTTAATTCACCGTAGGAAAGAAGAAACGTACAAACGGACTGTATTATAGTCTTTCAAGTACAGTTAATTTCAATGTTTCGCCTTTTCTATTTGTCATCTGGGTTCAAGATCTTGTCTAAAAAAGAAAATCAATTTCTTCGTTCTGACTTCAATATTGTATTCAATGATATGCATGGCTCTGGTCGTTCAATTATTGCGAACGAAGACCATTTCTCATTATCGGTGCATATGATTCTCGTAAAAAGATCTTTATTGACGAGCCAAACAAATGAACTGAATGAACAAGTGAACTGAATGAACAAGTGAACTCAATTAATAAATTGAAATCAAATTAAATTTCATTACAGGTGCTGGGACGTTGGACGTGTTGGGAACACTCACGCTGACGACTAACCACGAGAGAGGTCGAGATCTACTCGATACTCTTGCGCGAGATCCGAAGATAATTCCCCGGCAACGAGCGACCGAAAGCACTCCGATGATAAAGGATTAAAATCGAGAGGTGGAAACGCGAGCCGCGTTAAAGCCGCATCGATTAAAAGTCCGTCACTCGCCGGAAGGAGCGCGCGAGAACAAAGAGCGCGTCAATTTGTTAAAACGATAAAACAATTGGTTTTCCTCCCCCGGCCACGGGGAACGCGAATTTCCCTGGCACGATCGGCGAACGCGAATTTCCCTGGCACGATCGGCGAACGCGCGGCCAATAATTCGGGATCGAGCGCGGATTAAGCCGTTCAATTTCACCTGTACGCGACGAGTCGTTCGCACGGCTGGCTGGCAACGAACCGAGAGAGCGAGAAAGCTCGCTCGCGCGTAAATCTTGCGCCGCGAAGACAAATACGCGTGTGCGCGACGTGTTCTCTCCCGGAGGAGGAGAGAGAATCTCGACGCTAGTCGCTCTTTTTTTTTTTACAGCCGCTTCGACTGGAAGATTCGTCGTCAACCACTGGGGCGTTTCAATTTTTAGCGTGGCCGCGAGAGAATTTCGTCGTAAAGGTGCAACCTTTGAACGAACCTCCCTGGGGGAAACAAAGGTGGAACGTGGCTGAAACTCTCGACAAGGCAAGGGAGAGAGAAACTTTCCCCTCGCGGACTGAGTTTTCGGATGGATTCGAACGAACGAAAGGTGTACAAGTTTTGCGCAGCTTTTTGTGCTGTAAACCTAATCTAAACCAATCAATGTGTGTACAACCTTCTGTTCTCTGTTCATCGAGAAAGACGAGGAACGTCTGTGGAGAACGTATTGCAGATACTCGAGGAGAGAAATCGCGGCACGGAGGAGGAGAAACAGGGGAGGTGGTAATCGTGGACACGTGCGTGAGCATACGCAAGTCGGATGGTGGCTGCACACACGGCACTCGTATTTTTCCCGCTGAAAACTCGGGCCAAAATTTATTCGTCTGCACAGCTCCTTAAATCACGCCCCCTCGCGGGAGCGCCAGTTACCCCCGACACTTCCGGCTGGCTTCCACGTGCCCGCGCTCGTTTCGTTCTCTCCTCGTCCCTGCCCTCCCGAAGGAGACACTTGGTGCCGCGGTCGGGAGGCGGGCGTGTGTTCGTAGACTCGGCCGTTTCTGCGGGGAACAGCGGCGCATATTTTATTTTCGAAGCGGAGGCTGCATTGACAATTTGCAGCGGCGTTATGTAAATGCAGCGTCACGTACGCCGCTCTTTGCCGCTGTTGGCGAAGAATAGCACCGCGAGAAAGAGGAGGGTTCGAAGCGATAGATAGATAGATAGAAAGAGAGAGAAAGTTTTGTCGAGCGTCGATCGTTCGGAAAAATGCAGCGGAACGCTCTTCGACGATGCGCTCGACTCTCCTGCTGCGAGGACGCGGCCCGTTCCTGACACACGTCTCTCTTTCGGCGAACGCTTTTAGCGCCAGTCGTTCCTTCTCCGTGTCGCGCGAGCTCCGCGCCCCATCGTTCCCGCAGGCGGCGGTGGCGTGAGGTACGATTGAAACGTTTTCGAGAGGATACTCCAGGGACACCGGATCCTGGAAATCTTCGAGTTGCTTGCTCACGCGGAAACGATCTCTCTCTCTCTCTCTCTCTCTCTCTCTTTCACACACACACACACACACTCGAGCGTACACAGACTCGAACGTACACAAACCGAGAAAAAGAGGGAGAATCGGAGCCAAAATCATTTAAGCCAAGACGGAACGATGCCGCGATTCTTATCAACGATTCAATGCGACAACGGTCCATCGCTTGGTTATTGGCGATTTAACCGGGAGAGAAATTCGACGAAAATTTCACCTCGGCTGATACTGCGAATTACGGGTACGCCTGCAAATAAATATGCAAAATATCACGGGCGACAGGGAGCGTGCGGAGAATTAAAGGGATCCAGGCAGAAGAGCGAAATAAACGTTAACAAAAAAGGAAGAGGATACCGCGGCGGCGGAAGAAGAGAGAGAGAGAGAGAGAGAGAGAGAGAAAGAGAGAGAGACTTGTAACGAGCGGGAGAATATGTTAATCTCGAGACCGGCGCTATACATATGGAAATGACTGGCGCGCGGAGTCAGCGGCAATGCGTCGCCCGACATTCTCAGCGAATTTCCCTGGGAAAAGCCTGGAAACCATCTTCCGCCGGGATTTTTACGTGTGCGTTCCCTTACATTTTTCAGATTGGACCTCCGTCGCGTATCCGCTCCGTAACGGACCGACTGCCCTCGAGTTTTCCCTCGGTCACGAATTTTTCTACAAGGTCGAAGATCCATCCTAGCCAACAGCCACGGTTCTAACGAGCATTTGCATCATGCTCTGGTAAATCCAGCGATCTTATAAATCAATTATCCATCGGTTTTTCGTTGGTCCTTGTATACTGTCGAAAGTTTACTTTAGTCTGGTTGGACGCGGGTCAATGTTATGGTTACACTTGTCATAACTGCGTTTCGAAAAGATAGATCCTCAAATCTGGCTTGGCTAACTGTGTTAATGGCTTGTGTGCGGACTTTCGAACTTTGGACGCAATCCGTTCCAGGAGGCGGTGGTTCGACTTTCGGATTGAATTTCCCCGTGAGAGATAACAGCAGAGCTTCGAAACTCGTTGGATATAAAAATAATTGCAAGATAATTTTGAGTGTTTACCGTTCACGCTGGTAATAAAGAGACAAAACCCAGTCAGCGTCTTTAATCGTTACCGTTGGATTCTAGAATTTATACAAGGCAGAGACCGGTCTTGTATAATCACTAATAACCATTTATTCTCTGTTTCTGTACTAATTACAGAAGGGCGATTCCTTAACAAGTGAGTGCCAGGAGGCAAGCCAAGATAGATGAACACAGTGAATGTCCTCCACTCCTTTCTAGAAGCTATAACTATACTACAGATGTCGCCGATTGATATTATTCGACTTCAACAGTTAGAAAACTGATGAAAGAATAAATTCTTTGTCCGGCTTTAAAATTTTCGTTCTGCATGACTTATTCTCTTACTGCATTAAAAAAAGACAAGGGTTCTCCCCGTAAATAAATTTCCAGAACGAGCGTTTGACTACCGATTTTCCGCGCCGCGGCAACGACAATAATTAACGGCGACATTCGTGTAATTACTAATTTGACAAGTATCGACCGGCGAGTCGTTTAATTACCTCGGCGGGATAATCGACGACCGGATTGGACGGCCGCGGCGTCGTGCCGGCCGCGTCAGGCTTTTCACAATTTTTTTAAAAGCCTTCCCTCGTAAAACCCCGGGCAAATAAAGGAACCAGGGGAGGAAGGAAGCTCGAGCTCGCGCAACTTTCGCCCAAGTACCACGAATTATCAGCGATATTCGGGAGTTCTGTGGAAGAGCGTAAAGGCGGAAATGCGGTTTCCTCTTCGGACCAACTTTTTCGCCGTCGCTGCCCGGACTTTTCCTACCATCTCGACTCGACCTCTGCTCGCTTCTCGGACTCGCCTCGGGAAAACATCGACGCGCCGCCGTGCCTATTACACGCTCTTCCTCCCCGTAAAGATCGATCTCGCCGGACTCCAACGTTCCGACGATCCGGCGCCGCATTAACCGGAACTTTTTGGAAAATCATCGGCGGACTTTCAACTTTCCGATCGAAGCGAGGCCTCCGTGGCAAAGTTTCGCTATCGTCCTTAAATTTTTCATCCTCTCCGCGCCCCCCACCCCCCTCCCATCCCCAAAGTCGAGATAAAGACTCTTAAATCTTCGGATAAATTTCTGAAACCGCAGACGCGTGTACACGAAACAGAATGAACCGTGTTTGCGCGCTCGAAGCATCGAGAGGATAGCGTATCGACGACGAGAAATATCAGCCCTTTGTTTTTATATAAAGTGGATCTAACCCCGGTACGATGTTCTCGGGGCGTTTCATCCCTCTTTTGTAGCCAGCGTCCTAGGGTGCACGCACATCCGCCGATACTTTACACCACCCTTCTGGCTGCGTCGTCTCCACTTTCCTTCGAGTTTCGCCTGCCCTCGCCGCGGACCGATAGTCGTCAGAAGCGACGGAAGTTCGAAACAATGTTTCAACTGCGGGGTGTTTGGAATCGTGAGTGGATCGAGAGGGTGAAAAAGCCCCGGAGGCGGCAGCTTGATAGCGCCCTCCACGGTTTACGGATAACGTTCAACGACGACGACGAAGACGATGGACAACACCGATAATGTTCGTGCCCGACGCGTTATTTTCACGCTTCTTGGATCCTCTCTCTCTCTCTCTCTCTCTCTCTTTCGCATGCAAGAGGGATCTCGCGCGCGAGAGATTGAATTTAATAGCGGCATATCCGGCGCAAACTGTTTAAGCTGCTGCTAGACGGTCGGCTTGCTTTAATTAAATTTTGTTTTCGCTCTCGAGCAACTTCTTTCAGCTGTGTTTCTTTTTTTCGGAACCCATTAAAATCCATCTGTCCCTCTCTCCTCTCTCTCTCTCCTCTCTTTATTCCTCGCACCCTTCCCCCGGCGATTTTAATTCCTTTTCGTTTGACTTCTTTGAGACTGTCCGGCCGTGCGACCAGCGCTCGCGAGACGATTCCAACTGCGAGATTGAAATGAAATCACTTTGCCCGGGCGGCAACCTTTTTCCCTCCTCCTCATCGACGCCAGATAGACCAGCCCTCTAGTCTTTTAATTAAATTCGATATATTCGATATATTTTTCGCGAACGGCGACACCCGATCGCAAAGGGAAAGGGCTTAGCGTCGAAGAAACATCCGTTTGCAGAAGAATCGACCGAAGATCGATGTAATTTCCCAAGTCGAAGCCTCTCCGTTAAGGGAGTGATATATTCATAGAGACGGTGCAACTACAAGACCGCCATTTGAATTCCAAACGACAAACTTTCTCTCTCTTTCTCTTCCTCTTTGTCTCTCTGGTTCGGGCGCAGTTTCGTCGCTTTAACTTTCGTTAAAAGTCTTCATCGAAAAAAAAGAAAAAAAACAAACGAACAAACGAAATCGAGACGAGACAAGACGAGAGGAGACGAGAGGAGAGAAGAGGATAATGAAAGGATAACGTTGTAAATGACACGAGAGCGAAGGGCGAGCGCGGCGGATACGTGTGCATAAATATGCAGAAGGCACGCAGGCGATTGCTCGAACCCCTCGCGTTCGCTAAACGACGCGGCCCGAGCTTCTCGCATTCTCCCTTCGAAGCTCGGGTGATTTACGCCCGTGTACGTGACTTCCTGTTGACGCGATCCGTTCTCTCGTCGATACCGACCAGCAGGGTTGGCTCTGTCAGCCGACAAAGCGCGCCCTAGCAAACTATGCCTCCGACAGTCTGCAAATAACGAGACGTAATCGAACCAAGAGAAACCCAAGCGGCTTTCTCCCCTTTACGCGAATCCACTCGACGATCTCGCTAGCCTTTCCGTCGAAACATCTTTCTTCTTCTCACGTTGGATCGGTTCCCTGTGAACGCGTGCTTGCGGCCGTTTCTTTTATTGAAAACGCTCGAAAGTCTCGGTATAAATGACTCTTCGTGTTTGAAATTAAATCACCTATAATTTCTTTCCTTCTCTTTAGATTTTTGTTGGTCACTGATGAATCAGCTTTGGCATATTGTAAACGGCGAAGGAACTCAATTTTATAGAAAATTAATGTTAAAGCTTTCTATGATTCGAATCGATTCCTAAATTGTCGGCATATTCATTTGTTAATTTGTATTATTTGAAATAGAAGAGTTCAGATAGACAACATTTTTGTACTGGTGTTCGTACAATTTTGCTTTAAATTTATATAAGTTACAATTTCTGACCTTTAGGTAAATTTCGAATTATTATCGGGTTTTTGAAGAAGAACGTGTCTTTAATGTTGTCGATCCACAAACGAGTACGATCGATTGAATTAAGTGAATCAAGTCGTTTTTCTTAATTGTCTCTTGCGAAAACTAAACTAACAAGAAACTAAGAATAGCTTTACCGTATAGAAATGACTGAACAACATAAATATCTGCTCGTAAATATTAATTCTCATCTTCTCATTGATAAAGTACTCTACTATTTCTATAACAATCTCGTTCTTCCTAATCTTGCAACTCGACTGAATGTTCATTTTATATTTCATCTTCCCAAGTACCACGCCAGATAAGAACGCTAACGACGCAACAGCAAGTGATCAAGCGCCAATATTCGCTTTGAAGAATTAACTTTCTAAACTGACAGACGAAACGAGTACTATTACCATTTTCAGAACAATTTCATTTTCCCTGATCTCGAACGCGCACGCCCGATAGTTCAATCGAGAGACTCAAATCTCATCTTCTCGAGTGTCTCGTGGAATTTTAAGTACGAAAGATTAATCGGGAACGAGTCGATCCCTGCGATACGCGCGTAGTAGTTTAATCCGGGATAGTGGTGTCGGGAGTCGTAGACAGATTGAAAGGAAACGATCTCGCCCTGGCTCGGCGGTGTATCGCGTCGCGACTCGTACTCGCGTTACGACGCCATAAATTTCCCAGCCAACCCCCCGTTAACCGAGTCTCGTGAATCGCAACACCGACACGCCCCCTCCCCCCGTGCCCTCGCTTTGTTTTCGCGGATTTTCATCGCAAGATTGCCCGACCTACGATTTCGCGGCCGCTCGGGTTCATTGCCCTCTGCTCCTGATTCTTTCTCTCTTTCTCTCTGCGTGACTGTAGACTAGCTAGTGACCAGCCTACAAACGCCGAAAAGCAGAGGAAAAACGAAAGGAAACGTCCGCGGGCAGGTCCAAAGACGAGGAGCGGAGAAACGGAGAAAACGCTTTGTCTTCGCGTATTGTTGCGCGACTCGAATTGCCGAGGAGAGGAACGAAACGCAATTTACAAGGAGGGAGAGACAAAAGGGCGCGCTTTCGCGAGACCGGGCTTCTCCCCCCGGACGGGAGAAAGGCTCTCGACGGTGTATTGGGCGAAGAGATGCCAATTACTGAAATACGCGTGACCGTTCTTCGTTCGGCGAAAATTTACCTCCGACAGAGAATCAGCAGAAGGACCTTCAAGACCGAACAATGAGAATATCACTGGAAAATTCGTTGAATCGTCCATCGTCAGGTGTAGAGATTAATTCTCCATTGAAGTTGAAGATCGGGGGTCTGAACGATTGTGAAATGAGATCAAAGCACCCGGAAAACAATTTCCCGGAACTGATGAACGAATGTGGCAAGTTTGTCTAACAGTGCCGAAGTGGACGAAATGGCAAATTTATTTCTTATACAGTTCTGCAGATTTACAATGGCTACTTCAGTGGAGATTTATACATACCTACATAATTTTCGATAAAATATACAAAAGAAAGTTCGCGCGGAGACATTTTCCTATTCCTCGCCACTCAAATGTCTCCGATACAGTTTTTTATACTGTAGTATAATCGGTTCAGTTCCAGTGTCGAAGAGAAATTAATCTCTACGACGTGTATCGTGTTTCGACGGCCAGGATACCGAAGAAAACGCGGGGGAGATAAAGACTTTCGGTGTCCCCGCGGAAAACGCGGATCTACGTCTGCCTCGTGTCTTCATTTGCTCATCTAATAAAGCGAATTTCGCGCGGCTTTGGATCGTTACCGGTGCACAGCGGAACGGAAGCTAATCCGACCAATTAGCGGCATACCTAAATTGAATTCCGGCTCGATTCGAAGCTGGCTCGAGATTCATCGCTTCGTGTAGCTTTCGCCGTCTTCCACGGCCGTCTCCATAGAGACAACAGAGTCTCTTTCACGAAACGACCGTCGTCGGTTGTTACTTGTAACGGAAAGAAGGAGAATAAGAAGGAAAGAAGACATGGGAAGACGGAAAACCGACGACCACTCGAGCCGACCACTCGCGGCGTTCACCGAATTTTCGTCCCGGATGAAACAAATCCGAGAGCATCGTCTAGAAAGTCGTTCGGTCGCGAGAGTCCGCCCGCTTTAATGGAATATCATCTCGTTTTCCAGAGGATGCAATATAACTCAGCCGGAGCAACCGACAACAGTTCTTCATTAAGGCTGGCAAGTTCGAGAAGCGAACTCCATAGGTACCGCGATTACGTTCCATCCATCGGGAGCATGTCGTATATACAATAAGCCGAACAACGTCTTCAGCTGATGAAGAAGCGTATCTACCCTTCCCGTGTGAACATTTTTGATTTATCGTTCGAAAGAGATAACATCTCAATCGCAAACATTTTCTCAAATTAAAATTCTTTAAACTTCTTGCGCTGGGAATAACGTGCCGCGCACGTCGCGAACTGTGTGTCCCCGAAATTGCAACATTTTCTCAGTTTTAAGTACATTTAAGTATAACCCAGGCAAAACGAATAATAAATTTATTACTTCTCGAGAATTTCTATCCAGTGACATAATACCAACGAGTTCAAAAAGAAAGCGACGAATTACTAATATACGATTTGGTCGCTCGTTATGGTCCGCAATCAGTTGCCAGCGCAACGTGGTTAACGCGCTGTTACGTCGAACAATCTTCGTGCGAGGGTTATTCTTTCGTTTTATCTTTCGAATGGCAACTTCAAAGTTCAATCAAACAATACTTTGCGAACATCACCGGACGGGTGAGCGTCTCGAGTATGTTAAGTAACACAGCAGCATTGATTTTTGCAAGAATCTTTTCAGAGAACGTTTCAAAGAAAATTCCAAAGACTCGTTGACTTTTGTTTCAAAACGCGCGGTGGCGGGAAAAATTCGCGTGGCGTCGTAAAGTTTCGAGGTGAAGAACACGAGGATGGGAGCACATGGTTTCTCTTTTCTCGCGTAATGCGAGCCTCGTGTCGTTCCGTGGATTCCCCAGTCAAGGGGCTAATTAATATTTCCTGGCCATCGGTATCGATTTCCTTTGATGCGCCGACGGTGGGCAATCGTGTTACGCGAACCACCCCCTCCCTGTCCAGCGTCTAGTTCCTCCGGACTCGTTAATCCGATACTCGGAGATCGTCAAACTTTCCAAGCAGTGCGCTTGCACACGAGATACCCGCGACAATGCTGATTTACATCCCACGGGAAATGAACCGTTTAACGGAAAGACAGGGTGCTGGCCGCGAGCAGCCAGCCCCCGCCGCGAGACTGAAACGACCAGATTACTTGCCGACCAAGTTTCGATCGTTCTTGTCCCTGTACGTGTGTTTCCTCGAATCCCTGAGACCGAGGGAAACGCTCGCCACCTCGCGATAAGTCGATACGCTACCCGAAGCGTCTCTAAATAGGTTTCGGTGCTAACGCGCTAGTTTGAAAAGTTGACGAGGACAAGGATTCGATGAATCTTTCAAGAGCTGAAAGTTCAATTCAACTTCATCAAAGTCCCTTGTATCAATTATTTTTGGAGAACGTTATATTAGTTTACTACTTTTCAGCATGTGAATAGATTTATTTTGAGGCTCTGCGTGACGTGTATATATTTGACACTTTTGGTTGAAAAGAATTAGAGTTGTCAGAATTCCCTCACCAAAATTTCAACCTTACGTATATCTAACAAAACGGAACTATCCTTTAGATAGAATAGACTGATAATCCGCACTATGTATTGACTACTACTACTCGTACCTACTAAAACAATTATTTCGGAAATTACAACGATACAACCCGTGCTGAGAAGAATCTCAATCCTTTCAATCCGGGGAATTCCTGGGCCTCTAATTAAAAAAATATTATACCCAAGAGATGTTTTAATAAATTCATAACAGGATGAAAGAAATATTTTTCTGCGTATGGAGAAATATTTCCTTTCGAGGGAAAGAGAGAACTATAACGATTTGAATTCAAAAAATTTTGTGATCTTTTAAATTTCTCTTCTATACATTATACATAGAATTTCGAGTAAATAATATAAATTTCGTTAATATATTCAAACCAATATGCTTCGAAGTACATCATATACCAAATTGATTCTTTTTCCCTTCCGTTAGTCCAAGTTACATCCCTTTAACAAAAATAATATATCTTTATATTCATCCTATAGTAATCCTACTACACACTTCATTTCAACAAGCTTCACAACAGAAAAATCATCGAAAATATTATCTACATAATGATTTGTTCAAACTGTTATCAATTTCTGCAGTGGACACAATATTTTCAAAGTTCCTTTAATTCCCGTCGTTTAATCGACAAAGAACTGAAGAGAAGAATTGTACCACTCCTTTCCCACGGGATCAAGATACATTCCAACTTTCCTTGTGATATATACAATAACAACCATCGTGCCAATCTTAATTTGTTCCCTGGTGGACAAATTAACTAGGAGGAATGAGGGACGAGCGAGGTGGTTAACTCAATTATCGAGGATCCCGGGTTTTCGTACGAAGCCCAACTATCGCATCGTTTGCATTCATCGATACAACGACTGTGGCGTGTTGGAAAAGCAGGGGAACGGTTCTCGCGGATTTCTTTGGTATTGCTCTGCCTGTAATCCGAACGAGGCCTTGTGGAAGCAATTTCCTCGTCAGCGGAATCGCGGAGGGGAGGGGGGGAAAAAACGGGCCACGCGATTGATTCCCCGCGGTGGTTCCTGCTCGTCGACGATCTTCCGGTTTTTCCTCGTTCCGCCAGAGAGCCCGGTTGATCCGCTTATTGGTATACGATGCCACGGCACGGCGTTCCTTCGCGTTCGCTCGAAATTAAGGGGACGACTATCTTCGGAGGCGCAGTCCTCCGAATATTATCCACGTAATTGTAAATGTTACGTAAAATCGCTCTAATTTTTCATCCCTGTAGATTGATCGATCATCGGCTCTTTCAATGCCGTGATGCCGAACGAAATTGGCAAAAGAAAAATAAATAGAAATAACTTCGAAAGATGAATAAATAATTATTCCATGATGCGTAGTATCCAACAACGATAGGTCGATTGTTCGACGCTAAAAGGGTGATAAGTAAGATAAGTAAGGGCTACAAGCGAACGATATCCACTCTGCTTTTAACACTGGCGATCAAACTCGAACAGGGTGCGACGCAAGGCAATAGCTTGCAGCGCGCCGGGGAGAGAAAGAGAGAGAGAGAGAGAGAGTTTATCGATGAACGACGCGATTACCGCTATCTGCCGCGAATAGACAGGCTGCGATTGTACCGGCGAAAATTTACATAACACTCGACGCCGGTTGATTGGGCTACTGGGACGCGAGATTTTATAGAAGCTGCGGCCAGTGTGAATTACCCGTGCCGCGCGGGCACGTCTATCGCGTGCGGTCGTTTTTGCGAGACCTCGTCCGAACGTAATTTTCTCTCGCTTCCCTCCCTCGTTGGGAAAAATTCTATTACGATCAAGAGCCTTGCATGCCACTGGCGAGAAGGGAAAGAAGAAAAAAAAGGAAGAAACACTGCGAAAAAGGGAAAAAATCGCTTTGGGTATCGACGTGTCGCGTCGACGTACAGCGATTTTAACACGCGGATGAACCGGAGCTGAAATAACCGACTCTCGAAACGTTCGTAGCAAACGTTTAGAGCAGAGGGGTCCGAAAGAGATCGACGCAGCTCTTTCTCCCCTGGCCGGGTGTTTTCGCTGGAAAACTCGCCGTTCATTCTCTCACCATCGTGGAAAATCGGCCGACAAAACTTTCGACTCGTGGAACTCGTCCAAAGGGAGAAGCGTGTCGCTCGGTTTCGACCCATATCGCGGGAAAGTCGGCCAAATTGAATGTCGGGGTGGGGCGAGGTGTGGCGAGGTGAGGCGAGGGTTGGCGAGGAGGCGATCATTAGCCAGTTTATCCCGGTCGCGAGAGGCAGTCAACGGCGCACAATGCCCCTCTGTCCCTGTTCATGCGTGGTAGGCGCGAGCACAAGCGAGCAGGAAACAGAGGGTGCGAGAGGGACCGAGAGGCACCGAGCGCGAACACGTGTTCCGAATGCGTCGTTTGGCTGGGATAATCGTTCGCTCGGAAAACAGACGTTCCGATAATCGACGGAACGCCGTTGCGCCCGCACCCCCGCGATCCCAGCGTGCACGACACCCCCGGCGACACCCCCGACAACCCCCGGTGCCGATATTGTCGCCGGATTGATCGCCGGGGCCAGGCGCTCGCGTGTTATCCCGAATTATACGAATCTTTCTGCAATCTGTTTACGAGGCGCATCGCGAAATTCACGCGACTCGGTGAAACACGATGAATTCGATAAAAATTGTAAACGGCGACTCTAATCGTTCGTTCGTTTCACTCTCTGGTGGAGAAATTATTTTATTTCCTCAGTGTGTGAGGGAGAGAGAACGAATAAATAAAGTTTCACCTCCCTCTCCCCCCTCCTCCCTCCCTCCCTCCCCGGGGAGAATATAAAAGATCGAGGCCGAGCAAACGCAAACGGGGCGGCAAACAAACAAACGGGCCCGTGCCCGTTGTGACAAAAGTTACAACGCTCCCGTCCCTGTCAACCCTCGCTGAAACATCGTTGCGCTCAGTCGATTTACAGAGCTCGGCAAACACGCGACCCACGCGAATTTCCACAGCCCTCGGCGACCAGAAAGAATTCGATTAAGCGACACCGAACGTTCCTTTTCGCGCTGCGGAACCCTCTCTCCAACACCGAGTCTCGAACCGTTCCGGCCCAACCACCGGCGCAGGTAATTTTATTTCCTGTCGTGATTCCTCCCACGATTCAAACATTCCATCCGGAACGCCTTGCACGCGACGCAGCGTACCACGCCGACAACAACTTCATTGCGACTCTTGGTTGATCGATCCGATCGTTCGCGCGGAGAACGGAAACGCGAAACGTCGCCGACTTCCGCCACTGCGCCACCTGTCGCCGCCTTCGCGTTCTCGCGTTTCGCTGGTCGAAAATTGCGAACGGACGATTTCACGGTCTGTGGATGCGTCAATCTTCCGAGTGGATGCCGCGCGGGCGAACTTCCAGCCAGGCGAGAACCCGGAACAAATTTAAAAATTTATTCGACTCGTCGTCCAGTGTCTGTCGCCGATTCGATTTGCGCGTTGCTCCGCCGGAAACGAGCTCCCTTGGCTGATACTGGCTCCCCCTTTCCCCGTGTTTGCGAACGAAAACTTTCCAACTCGACTTCTGCACACGGCAAGCCTTGAAACTCGAATCGACTCGATCAAACAACACGGTTCAATCGTTTCGAATAATCCCCCCGGCTGCATTCCGCAAAAATTCTCGTCGATTCCACGACGAGAACTGTAAATACTCAGGAGGTGAGAACAATCGGAGAGAGCCAGAAAAAGAAATAACGAAATTGCAGAGGAAGAGAGAGAGAGAGTCAAACGTCGTGATACAGTGTTAAACATTCAAACGTCAGTGAATCGCACGAGAAACGAGACTGATGGGTAAAAAGACTGCCAGCTGAATGGAACTGGATCGGAGAACGAAAGAAAGAAAAAAAATCGAATCGTAATTCTACCCTCTTTTGTCCAAACGTTACAGTCTGCGAATGCTAAGGGATGAAAGGAAACGTCGCGATGCGCCGCCGACGGTCGTCTTCGAGCAAGCCTTCGACCTAATTAGAAGGAAATTAATCATCGCATTGTTCGAGAAAAAATTATCAGTGAGACGAGATTCCGCCAACACCGCGAGGAATCCGCCGAGACAATAACGGTTCAACTTGAACTCTTGGAAAAACCACGATCGGACAACTTACGAACCTCAAAAACTATATTATCACGTTAATTAACGCGCGCTGTCGCCGAATTCTTTTTGCCGGCCGCTGCACCCACGTTCTTTTTACCATTAATTCGCCGTCAACGTGGCAAATTCTCAGACAGTAAGAGAGACGCTCCTCTTTATTCCACTTGGACCGTTTTAGGGTAATTTGTCTGGTAAGCGAACACCCTTGGCAAGTGAACGAACGTTGCTCACATCGTACGAAAAATTAACATACACCATTCACACGCTCTTCACGCGGTGAAATTTATGTAGCTGAAACCTGCAGATTTTTCACGAAAGCATTTTCTCATTTTTCCCTATAACCTGCACGTTATGCCTTTATTCGATAGTTCAAGATAGACGAGGATCTGTGACAAATTTTTATAATTCCGTTATTTGGATGCTCCTTTAACGAGTTACAGATTTTTAAAAAATTTCGTCGATCTTGTCACGTGCATTAGATCGGAGATATGAATGAGTAATCCTTTTAGGTTATAAGACCGAAGAATACAAATTATTTGTTAAGATTTCTTGAATTTCTATTTTCTAATTCTAATGTTAATAATTCGAAAGATCGTACGACAAATTTGAAAGAGTCGTTGCAAACGCTTCAATCCTCAAAATCGTGGAAAAGAAGTTGCTCAGTGATTTTGAAAATTTTCGAGTTGTGACAATTTTCGAGAATAAAAGGATCCTTAACTTTCTCACCTGCTGCTCGATGTAAAAACAACTTTGCAAAAAAGATGAAAAAATAAACTCAGAACTTAATGTAGAAGTATAGAAGTTTCGCGCTTTAAAATGAGGCCAGCCAGATTGTTGTACGATTTTTTTCTTTCGCAGAGTTACAACAACTTAAAGTCTCGATAATTTTTCATCCAACGTGCGAATACTTTCATCCACTTCTGTAGACCGGAAACTACGTTTCCTTCAAAAGTGTTATCCCGTTCGTTCGTTCGGATACCTCGTTAGAAATTTACGTTCATTCATCGATTTCTTATTTACGTTATTCGACTCGTTTTTTTAGTTAATTCCACACTAGACTTTTAACGAAGTTAAAACTATCAAACGCTATTATTATTAAAATTGCGTTCCACATGAGCGATGTACGATCTCTCAGTAATGAAACAGCTTACTTGCAGTAATATTAATTCAGAAGATTAACACTAGAAACTACCCGACAACTAAAGCATAGAATTTCCACCAGAGACATTCAAGCGAAAAGAAAGAAAGAAAGATTTTATGAAAAATCATTTGGCTTCCTGAAGATATACCGTTTCACATGTATAAAATTTCTAAAAATTACAGATTGGTCACTTTGATTAGTTCTAGCGTTAAATAAACGATCCTCCGCGAGTACAACCAATTTCAACAGACGTGTAACTTGCAGCGACGATTTCGCCGACTTAACAAAAAGCTAGTACCTCTTCGACTACATCGGAGACCGGATTCGCGAAAAGGGAAGCAAGATATACCCTTCGGCGTCGATTTCGAGGGCGAACGAGACCCAATTTCCCGGAGAACTTTTCACATTAATAATTCCATCGCGCGTTAGGAATTATAAATCACGGTGCCACAGTCCGGCGCGCCCTATTGGAAATGTTTGAAATTCCGAAGCTTTCCCAAGGAGGATGTACTCGGACTGCATAGTTTCCCTCCGCGCGCGATTCTTTATTCGAGAACCAGCCAGCAACTCCCGGGTTGCCTCGTCCCCCATCGCGAAACATTCCTGCACGCGAAGTTTCGCAAAAGCAGATCGCGGCGTGTTCTCGCCGTCCAGGAAACACCGTGACGCGCGTTACACACGTGCCCCCACACGTAGATTTATGACAACGAGACCCGGTTCGAACCGCGCCGCTTAAGCGGTTAATTAACCTCCCAACCACGGACGATTTGCATATTTCTCCGGGTAATATTTGTTTCGAGAATTTATGTCTCGTGCGGGTGTCATTATAAAGAAGAGATTAAAGAAGTAGGAAACGAGTAGTGAGAAATAATGGAATTTCCGTCATATTTCTAACAATAAGACCGAGAGCCATAAATAAAGAAATAAAGGACGGTTAAGTACCAGCGAAGGATTTTCTCACGTTTTCCAGAGGATGTGTGGAGTACCATTTTGTTTCACGAACGTCGTTTTTACAAAATCAATGGCAATGAGGAAAAGATTTTTATGGCTGTTCGGTCATATATCTGCGCTCCATTTGAGAGCACTCTTACGTAGGATAGAATCACTTTCTGCTAAAATAAGATTCGCAATTTTTTCATTGTATAGTTTTCTTAATGTTTTTCGACATTTGAAAGAAATAATTTTCGGAACATAATGGAAAAAAAACATCGTTTGAACTTAAATTTAATTTACTAGTATTTTCGTATATTTTGATGTTTTATTAAAAAGAAAAAATAGGTGGGAAGAATTAAATTTTATATATCGAATGAACATCAAGAAGTCTCAATATCGATTAGTCGTCCAGATATTAAATATCCACGATATTTTTATAGAAACCAAATTTAATTTTTAAAAAAAACGCTGTCAATCGACTTGCGATCAGAAAGAACATGTAATCGCAACCTGAAGTTTCGTATTTAAAAGTCAATTTGTACAATCAGAACTCGAGCGCGCTGCGGCACTCGCGCGCAAACGCGCAAAAGCAGTTTTTCAAAATTATCGTAATTCCTGGCGACACGGAGCTAGCGCAGCTGTTGCTGCTCGAAATCGGAAGCGTGGATATAATAAACTGCGATAGAACGTGCTACAACGTTCCGTGAAAGAACTTTAAATCCTACAACCATCGCATGAACTTTCTTCCACGTTCTTATTATCTCTCCGCGCGAAGAATTTTCGCCGCGTCGCGAGGATCGAAATTTTCTCCCGACACGGATCGAAAGAAAGAAAACCACCCGATCATCCGAAACTTTATCGAACGGCGAACCGAATCGAAACGAGCTGAAAAGTTCTCCGCGGCGTTAACGTCCCGTGGAGAACGCGAACACGAACACGAACACGAACACGTTTCCCAGAGTGTCTGATACATCGCGTCTGCCGACTGTTTGCTCAGCTGTTGCGGCCGAGAGCACGTGGCAGGAGCAACTTTGCAACTGCAGTTACGAAGCTCACTCGGACTCGTAAGCTCGCATTGCGACGGCCGGATCTATCCTGTGGGGTATATATCACGGCACGACGAATCCCCGGGGCTAAGGAAACAGGCGTTGGAAAAAAAATGCACGGTGAGGGAGGGTAGGGGTGGGGGGAAGGGAAAATGGAAACATAGTGCACGACGATCGAAACATTTCGTCCTGGGCACAGGCGTTAGCCAAAGTCGAACCGGGGGGAAACTAAAAGTTACGACGTACGTTTACGTCGGCGATGCGGTGTCCTCTGATTCGTTCTCCCGCCGTTATACGCCGCTGCAGTCGAGGGTTGCTCGTTTTCTTTTTTTTTTTTTTTTTCTTCTTTCTTTCGCTATAAAACCATGTTGGACGTGAAAAAGAAAGAAAGGAGAAACCCAGGACAGACAACTATTTTACGAGGCATACATTTGAATTTATTCGCTGTAAGGACATTTATCGGCATCGTTGTGCCGTTCCCGTGACACGCGCGCGCGCGTCCTGTTCTCTCTTTCAAAATTACCTCGAACCCCGCAAAAGAATTCCGCGCGACTCGTGCTTCTTTCGCGATGGCAAAGAGGGAAATATCGAACGTGTGAGCTCGATGGAACTGAAGTTTTTACCTCGAAACGACCTTTTATTCTGTCGTGCTTCGACTTCTCGTAACAACGCCCTATTTTTACAAAGTGAATTTCTGTAGAATGTACAGAATATGTGTATGTAAATGTTCATTAAAGAGATAGAGGCAGGTACGGGGCAAAGCAAATAGTGCATAAATATTAACGTAAGTCGTTAGCAGAATCGTGAAAAAAGATCAATGTAGTTGAGTTTGTTGACCGACATACATATGCACACGGTTTATAGGATTAAATTGTCCACGGTGATGTACGGTGTTGATGGATAAATATCAAATAACAAGAAATGTTCTTACTGAAAAGCAATGCGCGTATTTTGCCAAGAATTTTTACACGTCACGTTCCTAGGACAATGTTTTGTAGTTTCAAACGATGCATAGAGAAATTGCAAGATAGTAACAATAAGAATGACTTTGTACCAAGGATAGAAATATTATAAATTGAATGTATAAAATATATAAAATAATATTTCTAAAAATGTTTAAACGTCATCTAATATTGAACAATTGATTCTCTTCTGAAATGTTTCTAAGTGTTTAATTTAAAATCTCTAACTAACAACACGTTATAACAAGTTTCTACATATTTATATATGTTATTTAACAACATATATGTTACATATGCTACATATGTTATTTAATCACGTTTCTACGATATTTATATATGTTATTTAACAATTTTAACTATTTATTTCCAACAAGAAAACAGTAATATAATTTATTTTTCGAAATGTTAACAAAAACACTATATTACATATTGTATGTATCATATGCGCAGTAACATGTATTGTACGATTTATAGTACATTTGTGCGAGAGATGAATTTATTGCTAGCGCGGTCGTTGTTTAGGAGACAGAGTTCCATAGTTCCAACTTGCGTTTTAGAATTAAGCTTTAGTTTTAAGTCTCAGCTTGAACTATGGAACGTCTGTCTCCATTTTACTTAACTCCAATGCCAAGTAATGAATAAAAACTTGGTATTCATTAAATTGAATGCCGAGTTGCTTTCATTTAACGGAAGATGGTTGAAATTAGGGCTCCGAGCGGATCTTGCGCGTAATCATCTTCAAACTTCTTCAATTTTTGCAAAACGGTATCAAATCAAGAACTACGACAGCCTAGATTACGCAAATTTCTTTTCTTTCTTTTTTCATTTGGTATCTAGACTGTAGGAACAATTAGTTGACTCAGAGTAAACTATTAGACTTGCCCAACGTGAGATGCGCGCATAATTAAGTTGCATCTAGTTTTAGTTAATCGTAAGATAGTTAAAAACCAGTGATTTTTTTTCTGACTACACCTCGAGACACAAAATACCATTTTACATCGGGACTATCCTGTCTTTAGTCAATGTTAGGTTATCGCCCGCAGTCCTTGATGTGCGCCCGATCGGCGACGCTGCTCGACTTGTTTAATTTACGACTTCGTTACACAATGTAGAGGTTTACCATGGGATTTACGCCGGGAAGAGGGAAGGTATTTCATCGCGTTGGGGGGAAAACGAAACAAATAGCGCGCGCGAATCGATAGAAGCCGCGAGAATAATGCCTGCCGCGTAAACCGAACAAGCCGTTTAAAACCGCTACTTGATTAACAGGAAAGCCCGTAGATCCGTCGGTATTTTCTGGCATCGAAACACTGTCGACCACCGCCGTCGATATCGGCCGCGCGAAAATCAAAATCGCGGATTACAACCCTGCCTCATTAAAGTACAGAGAGAGAGAGAGAGAGAGAGAGAGAGAGAGAGAGAGAAATACAGAGTAACACGTTCTCCCAACAGCCGACCAAACTCGGTGCCCGTAGAGGCGAGAACAACTGCCGAGAGTGGATTAGAAGGAAGACACGATCGTCCTTTCGATTCACGGAGAACGTTCGTTTTATCTCCGTTTCGAGATTCAGGCTAATCGAATACAAGATTCCACGTCCGTAGGGGCGCCTGGAGACCCGAGGATGCAGAATACAAAACGGAAACAGGGGGAGAAAAGAGGTGGGGGAGGAACCGTTCTCAGCGAGCGAGCACGGGATACGATTGTTCCGAAGCGCGTTTTCCAAGACGAGCGTGGCAATTACTTAAAAGCTTCCAATTGTTTACGGACAGAAAGGCTAGCCGAGAGGAGAGAGAAAGAGAGAGGGAGAGAGAGTTTATGGGATTCGCCGTTCCCAACAGGTGGCGATGGCACGGGGAAACGAAACACGGCAGGCCGCGCGACCCCTTTCAGAAAAATCATTCTAGCCTGCATTAGACTTTCAAATTGCCGGACATGCCGGATAACGCCATATTCCAACCCTCCCCGCCACCTCCCCTTCCCTGTCCCCGTATAATTCACCCTGTTACCAACGTTCCCGGCCCGTGTAATTGTTTCCAGCGTTTTCTGACGCTGCACATTTCCGACTCACCGGCCACGCGGATATTTCCGCGATTCCGCGCACCAGAGAAATCGGATCAGCCGACAAAAACAGCAGATACTTTGTTACCGAGTCAAACATAGAATCACCTTCACACTCTATCCTGACTTGACCTAGTGATCGACTACTAGTCCACGATCGGAACTTGCTCGCTACGTACATACAGGCCTAACTCGGCCGAGATTGCCTCGCCGGTCGTCGTTCTTCTACTACTAATTTCAGCGAAAAAAGAAAAAAGAGGAAACGACTCGGATAGTTGCGGAGAACGTGCCTCTTCCGTTTCGTTCTGGGAAGAAGGACACGGTCCATTAACCCCTTGCGTTGAAATGACGTGCCACGCACGTCGAAAATTCTTTTGTTCCAAAATTGCAATATTTTCTCAGTTTTAAGTATATTTAGGTATTAACCCAGCCAAAGCAAATAATAAATTTATCACTTCTCAATCATTTCTATCCGGTAATCATACCGACGTGTTCAAAAGGAAAGCGACGAATTATTGTATAGGGTTTGGTCGTTCGTTATGGTCCGCAATCAGTTGTCAGCGCGTTAGTGGTTAAATGGCTCGCGCCGCATTGAAAACAAAGGGAAAACTGCGCGGCAACCGACTCGATCGACCGCCTCTGTCTCGGTTCGTTGCACGGTTTCGAAGGAAATGCGATTCGCTGGCCGAAATTCGTTCGAGAAACTAAGGAACTGAAGAAAGAGAGTTTGTAACGCGAGAGGATTTCCACCCGCGAACGTGTACATTCCACCGACCTCGTTTAATCAAAGTTCGGAAGCATTTTCGGCGCTGGTGTTACATCCCGAACACAATCCGCGACCTTCTTTCGATCGAATCTGCTCCCGCGCACGCGATCCGATGTCGTTTGGGAAATTCAATCCCGCTCCCAAGTTCCGGCAAGAGGCATGCCTAATGCCTAGATGTCCTCCCCCTAACCTGGGTTTCGGACGTCTTTGGATTAAAGTGATCTATTGAGAAAAACATCGAATCGCGTTCTCCTACACCGGCGGGAACATGTTTCGATTTCAACCTGCGTATCGCGTGATTTTATCTCTCGGAACGAAAAATCGCGGAGAGAAATTACGTAAGTCGAGAGAGAGAGAGGGAGAGAGACTACGTGGTACGGTAAACTTCGAAACTGGACCCGAGACGACAGAAAGGCCAGCCTGAAAGGCACGCCTAACTCCGCTTTGCGGTTCCATCCACCTGGCCCGCGACCCGTTTCATCACTTTGCGGTCAACTTCTGACCCATATTTCCCCGTGCGAGAGTTAATACTCTCGCCAACGGCAAGGTTCTTGCACAAAGGCTACTTTGACATCTACGCGCGGTCGAACGGTCTATTCGTTTAACTCGTCTGGCTGGTACCTGCTGTAGCGTCGCAAATTCTAAACGAAATCGCTCGGAAAATTGTTCGAAACCGAACGGGGACCACTCTCTTTCTCTATCCCCCTGAATTCCCGCGTTATAAATTCCAAACGTGTCCGCCACGAAATCTCGTACGTACTCTCGAAGCTGTTGTTTCGGTGATATTTTCCCCTCCCGGCGGGGTTGACAGATTATCGATGTTGAAAGCTTCCCGCCGACGTGGTCCACCGTTATAAGAAAATATCCGTTAAGACAAACAACGTAGAAATAACTTTGGCTCGATCGAACGTACGCGAGCACGCAGCCACATATCCCGATGGATGTTTTCTGAGAACACAGCGAGTCACCCCGCTCCACCGGAGTGCTCTTTTACCGAACGGAAAGGCTTTTTTTCTCCCTCTCCTCCCGCCCCGCCGAGAAGGATTGCCAGGGAAACGCGAAAGCGGTTTCGGGATCCATGGCAGCGAGGTATCGGTGGAGGACCGCGAACGAAATGTTTGCCGAGTCAACGGAACGTGTTTTCGCGCGCCGCGAACATTCTCTCTGTCTCTCGTTGCTCCTGCCTCTCCTTCCTCTTGCCGAAAGACATTAAAGCACGCCTCGAGCTGGTTAATGTTTAAACGACACCGAGCCTTCCCGCGACGCTGTTCGTCGTTCTCCGGATCCACGGACCTGAGGACTTTCGCGTCGTTCCACGTGGAAAAATCAACTGGCTGCGAGGGAGTTCGCGCAAACAACGATCCCCCGAGCCGAAGGAAAAACACGGTGAGAAAAGGAGGAGAGGAAAATTTGGCAAACAGAAGGAAGAAGCTATCAACGCCGTTTAAAATGCCATTTGAATACGACTTTCGGCCCTTTCGTTTGGACAAAATCGAACGAACGAACGTGATAAAGAGAGAGAGAGAGAGAGAGAGAGAGAGAGAGAGAGAGAGAGAGAGAGACAGGGAACAAGTTGGAAAGAAGCAAGAGCAAGAAAGAGAGAAAGAGCGGAAGAAGGGGAAAAAGATTTGCCTCGGCTAATTGCATGAGATATGCGATTGTTTCATGCATATTCAGCGGGTTCTCGAGGTGGAAATAGCTGATCGCTATTCCTTTCACAGCCGTGGATGTCCTCTGCTCCTGCCTCCTTCTAAATGTTCCCTTTCCTTCCGCTTTGTTCTTCTTTCTAGAAGAAACGTCTCTCTCTCTCTCGCTTTCCCGAATAAGCAATCCCGATCCTAAGCCGCGAACTGCGCCCCCGATATTAATTAAGCATCGAATCGCGTGCATCTGCCTACGTTTGTTACCCTTTGCTCTCGTTGTTGAATAAACGTACAAACCTTATTATGTCTAAGGAAGATAACTCAAATCCCTCGACAAATTAGAATTTCGACAGGTGATTTGCTCGTAGAACCAGTCAACACCGGCGTTGATCAACGATAAAGATCAAGGAGCGTACGTGGGTTTTTCTTGGCAAAGAAATGTCGGATCGACCCAATTAAGATAACTTCATTCCGAATACCATTCCGAATGAACTTCCGTTTGCGGATCGCAATATCCCAAGTTTCGTTAACGCGGGGACGAATTCTCGGCAAAACAGAGTTTTGGCGAAACAAACGGAAACCCGGTTCACCCCACGGAGAGCTTCCTCGTTCTCTCCTCGACGATTATCGAATTCCCGGAAACGTTGCCTCGTCCGTGGCTGTCCATCCCGTGGATTTTCCCAACACGACCGGTGTTCGTACTCTCGAAATATCGGCAGGATGATTGATAACGAGAAAACTGGGTTGTGGATTTATTTTTTCTTTTTTTTTTTTACCCCCCTTTGTTTCCCCGTTCGCTTGGTCCCTTTGTTCGCGCTTTCAGAGACCGATTGCCCATTCGCCTTGCCCAGCCCACACACACCACCCACCCCCTCCCACTCCCCCTCCTCCCGCCACAATATATTTATACGCGCGACTACGGCGTTTCCTGGATTTTCGTTTACCTTTACAGGCGTGTTTCTCCATTGCCACATTGAATTTCGCGTCACGTACCACGGAACGAAACTTAATAATCGTCGCCCGTTCTCGCCCCGAGCGGTGATATACCGTATTGCGCCGCGTGTTTATTCGTTCTTTCTTTTGTAATTACTCCCTTCTTTTGGGACTTCTCTTCGAATAAAGAATGAGAAAAAGTCAAGGCAAGAGGAGAAAGCGAAGATAAGCACGGGGACGAGAAAACGCTCGCGTACGTATGTACGAGCTTGAGGAAAATGATCGATATCGTTGCTGGTGATTGCGAAAGAAGTAGAAGATCTCGAACGTAGATCTCGGAGATTTGGAAAGTGCAAGAACAGTGTAAGCCGCGTCGAGTCGATCCGCATTCTTCGCTGTTCGATATCTCTTCCCTCGACAATTGTATTAGACTTGCGAGAAGCACGTGCACGCGTTGGTAAAACGACGCGCGGCTTTCGGGGGGACTTTTAGTTTAGTTCGATCGAGAGAATGCACGCAGATCGATCTCCGATTAGATCTGTTCGATTTGATCAAAGACGATCAAAGACGATCCCCAACTGGATCGTATCGAACGGGATAAGTTTGTTCGCGGGTGAGCATAGTTTCGCGCGAAAGATTTAAGGAGCGACTCAACAAGTCTTACGAGGCTCGACGATCGATGCGCTGAAACTCCAAACGGCGGAAAGTTCCAAATTGGCGCATTTATTATCGCTCGCGAACTGCACATCTCGCATCGAACGCTAAGATAAATATATGACGAACACGTTGCCTCGATCGTGCGTGATACAACACGTGCGATAATTTGCAACTAATTCGTTTCGTCGAAAGTTTCGTTCTCGTTTGAAAGACCAAAAAGAACCAAAAAAAAAAAAAAAGAAGAAGGAACATCATATTAGAAATGTTTTCAAACTCACCGCCGAGCAGGATGTGCACGAGAAGCGGGAGAAATCTGTATTGGCGCACTTTCGTCATGATTCTTGATTTCTCTACATGAACTGCTTCTCTCACCGCAGGGTTCCTCGAACTCTTGTCCAAACTGTCCTTTTTAAAACGATAAACAAAAAAGTAAACACAAACTCGACAATTTCTTTCGAAAAGTTCTTTCGATCGCGATCCCGGTAAACGCAAGCGATCGTGCAAATCGTGTTTTTTTTTTTCTTTCTTTTCTTTTTCCTAGGATGTGAGACAAATAAAAAAAAAAAAGAAGAGGAAAGAGAACGGAATACGAACGAGGAGCACGATAAATCGACGAATGGAAAATGTTCGAACGGAGAAAACCGTTCGACAGAGAGAAGTCGGCGAGAAGTTGCGCGGACCAAGTCTCGGCTTCGACTGGCGCGCACCAGCGTATCTGACCCCTCTGATAACCGGCCAGCCCCCTCTGGTTCAAACCTAACCCCTCTTCCCTTCTCTCTCCCTCTTTCGTTCCGTTTGATTCCCACTCTCGTCGATTCTTTTCGATGCGTATCGTTATCCCCTTCTGTTTTCTCTCAATTTGCGAATCGCGATCGCGCGCCACCGTGAATTTATCGCGTTGAATAATCGAAGGGCCCTCGTTTTTTGCGAACGATGAAAAATTGCGTCTTTGCAAACGCGCTAAAAGAAATTCTATCTATTCCGAATATGTGACTTATTTCATGCTTTTTTCCTCTCTGTGATATATTCCCTGAATGTATCATCGAGCAACTTAGGTTGTGCATTTCGAATTCTTTCGTTGACACCTTCACTTCGATTTTCATATTCGATGGAAATCGAATCGAAAAATATGGCTACGTTCCTTCCCTCGCATTTATTACTAACAGTAAAATCAAACGAAGAACAGAGGATAGGAATTGGTACGATACAACCATACTAGAAACTATTCGGATCTTTGATTTAGATAAATTTACGATTAATTAAGAAAACTGCGTCGTGATTGACTCTTTCGTTTCTTTCGAATGGAAGAGAGGAAATTGCTTTCTACCGTAGCAGATATAGAAACAGATATTTCAACTATTTACCTGTTTGTGCATATATGCTTGACATCTGTCTCATTATAAATTTGTCGCACTCGAAATTACTAAAATCATCACTGAAACACGTACATACGCGAACAACTAAGTGAAAATTAACTGAAACGCAAAGATACACGACGCAGCGATATACGCATGCACATCACGACTAAACGGACGACTACAGAATAATCGATTTCTATTGATGATCGATTCTTGCCAGCGAATACTTGTTGCGATGTATACGGTTTACCGGATCAAAATCGAATTTCCCCGCGTGCAAGGCCGTCGTTCAAAAAAAAGGAGGGAGGGATAAGATTTCCGTTAGAGAAAAAGATCGAGCTTCACAGCGTCGAAAGTGAGATCTAACAATAAGTTGAAAATCAGCCAAAGATATTTAACGTGACGAGTTTTCGTGTGTACGAAAAAAAATTTCAGACATCAGCGCCTCTGGTGAGTTGCGCAACAGCCGTAAGTTGAGCAGCATTGTAACTTTTGGCGCCAATTGACTATAAGGCGCTATATATTCCATTTCTGAAACAATTACTCCGCGAAATTAGTACGTATATGAATAACAATATTAATATTAACTATTTACCCGTATGTGACAGTCATGAAAATAGTTTTACACGTGCATCTGCAAACATAACCTTGGTATACTTCTAGTGCCGCCAAGGAGAGCAACAAAACGACCAGCTCAAACTCCTGCAAAAACCCGGGAGCCGAAACAGATAAAGAAGAAACAAGGTAAATTGTTATCTCGTCGATTTTAATTAACATCTTTACGGCTGTATTTTAAACGTTGGAAGATTTATCTGTGCAGAGAAATTGTATGAAAAGTAAAGTAAAACAGCGAGGCACATGGATGCATTCAAAGCAATGTGTTTCACGATCGATAATTATTGCTCCGTTTGTAGTCTGTAGTTAAAAGTATGCTAGTATCCTCTAAAAAGTATCGTGGAACCGTCGTAATAATTTTTATAGTTATAGTGCCGCGAATATTACGTGACCGGCATAACGTGGTTCGGCACAAAAATAATTGTACTTGGCTAAACCTACGTATCGTAAAATAGCTAGACATTTGCATGCATTTCACAGAATTGGTTGTGAAACCTGATTTACGGCAATCGGCGATTGGCGGCTTATTATTAGTATTTGGACAAGGCGATGTTGGGCAGCTTGGTTTAGGAGAAGAAATTGTTGAAAAAACACGTCCAGCAGTTGTTCCTGGATATCAAGATATCATAGCTATAGCAGCTGGTGGTATGCACAATGTGTGCCTGAGACAAACAGGAAGTGTATTAACATTTGGATGCAATGACGAAGGAGCACTGGGACGCGATACATCTAAAGATGGTTCTGAAACTGAACCAGGTTCTGTTGATTTACCTGGCAAAGCCATTCAGGTGACAGCTGGGGATTCTCACAGTGCTGCTTTATTAGAAGATGGACGAGTATTTGCATGGGGTTCTTTTAGGGTATAATTCTCTTCCACTTTAAATATCAATTCACATCAATTTTATGAGATAATTGACAAGAAATTATAATATTCCTTTAAGGATTCTCATGGTACTATGGGTCTGACTTTAAAAGGAAATGAACGGTTTCCAATAGAAATATTGCCTAATGTAAAGATAGTTAAAATAGCATCTGGTGCTGATCATTTAGTGTTGCTTGATAAAAATGGTCATATCTACACATGTGGATGTGGAGAACAAGGTCAACTAGGACGAGTAGCTGCTAGAGCAGCCAGTAGAAATACCCGTCATGGTATGAGCCCATTATTAACTCCTGGTTTAGTTGAATTTAAAGTTACCAAAAAATTAGAATTTGATGACATTTGGGCTGGAACATATTGTACATTTGCTAAAGAATATCAGAAAGGAGATATATATGTATTTGGATTAAATAATTATTATCAAATTGGTAAGTTTTCGACAAACTATTAATAAATGGCAATACTTAATAAGTAAATTTAATCCTTAATTATTAAAATTCAGACAATGATTAAATATCATATAACGATTATAGGTTTAAAAGATCCTGTTACTCATTTTCACCCACAAATTTCAAAAACCTTTAGTGGAAAGATATGGAGACACATTAGTAGTGGGCAACATCACACAATTGCTTTAGATGATTCTGGTCAAGTATATGTTATGGGCCGTAAAGAATATGGTCGTCTTGGACTTGGATCTAATTGTTTTGACGCAAAAGAATTAACACTAGTTCCTAGTTTAAGTTCCTTTAAGTGTGTTGACATTGCGGCAGGCAGTGCACAATCTTTTGCTGTTACTGAATTAGGTAGCCTTTTTTTTTTTTTTTTATCATTATCGTGTATTCTTGTTTGCTAATATTATCTTGTAAAATATGTGACATCATCGTATCTATTTATAGGAGATTTATATTCATGGGGTATGGGTTCAAGTGGCCAGCTAGGTACAGGAGAAGAAGAAGATGTTGAAATACCTACATTAGTCAAAGGAAAGCAGTTGGAGGGAAAAACTATAATACGAGTTGCAGGTGGAGGTCAGCATACACTAGTATTAGGAACAATTCATCCTATGAAAGAAAAAACTGCTGGTTAACGATAAATTAAATTAAATTGAAAACTGAAGTGTTTTATACGCGTATGTGATAACAATTTGGACAACGAAAGAAGAAAGAATTTTCATTCTCCTTAAACGAAAATTGCAATGAAGGAGAAAATACGAAAATTACTTTTCACGGTATAATATACCGTAATACAACATCTATTATTGCAAATAATTGGATATGAATATAATACTTAAATTTGTACATAATTTTTCATGCTACCAAAAATATCATTTTGTTCATGATTGATATATCGACTGATTTTTTGATTGCATTATTTTTTTTTTACTTGATTATGTATTACAATGAAATAAACATTTTTCTACTTCTGAATTATGGTATTATTAAAAACTCCTCTTTTAAAAACAAAACTACAATGGATTTAAATTGAATTTTTTGAAATATCATTATTTTAAACTTTTAAATATTAGATATTTTAAAATATCAAATAATTTACCAATCATACATTAATCACATTGTACAATATAGAATAAAATTATTATTACAATTTATTTTACAGAAATTACAGAAAATAAGTTAATGTTTCAATGAAAACAATTAAATTATGTTCTTTAAAAAAATTAGAAATGTTTCTCTTAACAAATCAATATTTTATTTTATTCAACTTAGTTTTGGTTGTTCTACAATTTTGCCTTCTTGCAAAGAAATTTGTTGAAGCTTTTTACCAATACGCTCTTGTACATCTAAATATTTAGCGATGCATCGATCAAGACATACTGATTCACCTTTACTTAATTCCGAGGTGGAATATTTTGGTGGAATACATTTCCTGTGACATGCTGATGTCATACGATGAAACATGTCAGTCATCATTTCTATTTCTATATCTTGTACTAACTTCAATTGTTCCTCACTAAACTGGGGTAATCCAGCCATTTTTTAATCAACTACTTTTTTTATTTTATATTTTAAATGCATAAACAAATAACTCAGTTAAAAGTATTGAAATTCTATGTTTGTTGTCGTTGTTGTTGTTGCTTCTGTTGTTTTAGAATTTCATATCTTCTTTCATTTACAGTTTTTCTCGAATATGTAAAAGCATATACCCCTATAACTGTAGCTATAGACCTGCAAAAGATGTATTGTTCAAACCAGCTGGAATATATGATAATAATAATAATAATGTTAGACACTTGAAATAAAAATTATTATTTTACGAATTTTTAAATAAAAAGTTAACCAAGTTATAATATAATAGGACAAAACAAATATTTTACATCACATACCTACCATCCAATCAAAATTTTCGTGAGATTTTGCAAAGCCATTCTCTTTTAATCATTACGAGATCTTATATTTAAAAATTAATTACTTATATACCCGTACATATAATTATTTGTACGACTATGTAATCCTACGTACGTAGTTCATCATTAGACGACCATGTGGCTACGATCATATAACTTTTAACATAGACGAAATATAACATAGATCTAATTTCTTGTGAAGAAAAGTTTACCGAAATGTGTAATGTACATGATAATTAACTAGAGCAGTAAATTCTTACACTACTTCTGATGTAAAAAGTGAATTTTATATTAAATAATTCATCTAATATACATGTAGTTAGAAGATTTATTGAATTGTTAGCCAAACCATCATTCATATCAGAAATTATAAATCTATATTTAACGAAATAATACTAAAATATAGTACTTGCATCTGATATAAGATTTATACAAATACAATTCGTGAGATACGAAGATCCATGTAATGTCACATCTATTTTGGCTTTTTAGTCAATGACTATACCACAACACAGGAATTGCAGGTGAAATTACATTGTTATAAAGGTAACTGTTCCATTAAAAAAATTGGTAATTGTAACTTATTTCGTAATATCTTTCATTGTTGTCGTTCATTAAATACATCCATAAAATGTTAATACATAAACATATAAATTAAATGTAAGTGTGAAATGTTAAAACAAAACAACTTCTCTCATAACATCGATGTTACGTGGAAAACTTTTGTCCGAGAATCTTGCGATGTCCCAACAGTATCTACGCAAAAGAAAGATTACTGCCTAGATTTTGAAAAAAATGAAGCAAGAAAGGCATACGAAGAAATTATAAATGAAAAGAGCGATGTGGCGTTTCAGCCTGAACACAGACATTACAAAGCAAAAAGATTCAACAATCAAAGTGTTTCGTCAAATGAAAGGACCAAAAACAATCAGACTCCCACGGAAAAAGTGACAATTAATGCTATATTAAAAGCAGTGGAACAAAAAGACTTGAAATATTTATCAGAGTATGTGACTTGGGAGAATGTTAATTTAACCGATGATTTTGGTTGGACTCCTCTCATGTCAGCTGCATATTGTGGTCACTTAGATGTTATAGAATTTTTACTAAATCTTGGTGCCAATAGAAAAGCTAGAGAAAGATCTGGTCTTACTGCAGCACAATTAGCATTGAAAAAAAATTATTTGAACATAGTTGCATTGCTGAAGAAAAGATCAGAACCTACATCTAACAAAACAGCGGAAACACTTACAAATATTTCAGAGACAAATGTGGATGTTTCATTACAGATGAGACAAGAGCTTTTAAATAACGATGATAGGAAAGAATGTTCCAAAGAAGAGACAGGATTTTATTGTAAAATTTGCAAAATTAATTTTTACCAAACAATTTGGAAAGAACATGAGACATCTACACTTCATATTTTTAATAGTAAACCAAAATTAACAAATATAATGTATGGAATATCAAAACAAAATAAAGGTTATCAAATGCTTTTAAACTATGGATGGGATGAACAAGTTGGTCTTGGTCCTACAGGAAAAGGAATGAAATACCCCATTAAAACCTGTCTAAAATCTGATAGAAAAGGAATAGGAATGTCTAATGAGAAAGAATACAGAGTGACTCATTTTAAACCTGGAGATACCACAGCAGTTGGTGATCATAAACAAAAGTGTTTAAAAAAAAAAGATAGGGAAAAATTACTTAATAGGGAAGTTAAAAAAGAAAAAGCATTGCGCATTGCTTTGTCTTAAAATGATATACAAGAAGTTCATAAACTATTAATATTTAATAATGCATCTAACTAAGACTGAATACAAAATAATTTGTGTGTAATTTTTTATATATCTTAAATGTGTATGTGAATTTTTTATCTTTGTTTATAATTCGATTTTAATAATAATATTTACTATATCTCTACAAAAACTGTTCCATGTAGAATGATATTTGATTAATTAATTATAATTTTTGTTATAGATGAAATTCAATGAACAAAAGACTCTAGAACATTTACAACAAGTAGAAGAAAAAGCTAATGAAATTCTCACTGATCGACAAGAAGTAATTGCCTTGGATAAAAGAAGAAATAATGATAGAGTTGGAATGAGGGCATTGCAGAAGGAGAATTGTGAAAAAATTTGGATAACTACTGGGCCATTATTGGTGAAGATGCCATCCAAAATTGCAGAAGAACTACTTGTTAAAGGTATTTTTATTAATCATCCTTTTGTTATAATGTTTAAAGTAAGTAATAATTAATTATATCTTCAATCATGTTACAGATCAAAGAGAATGTGACATTGAAATTAACAAGCTAAGAAGTAATTTAAAAGTTAAAGTGAATGAATTGAGAGATCTAGAACTTAATCCACCTGTTCCAGGTTTAATGTTGCAACCCATGTCTTACCAAGAAATGTCAGCAATAAAACAAATTTTAGGTCAAAATTCTTAACTATATTCAAAATATAATAAGAATATTATAAAAAGTAATAAAATAATAATGACAACAATAAAAATTATGCATTAAATTATGCGTTATTTAAATAATTTTAGTAATTGACTCACTCTTACTAAGTTACTTATTTTTTGTTTTCATATTTAGTCTTTATGTTATCAATGTACCACGAATATAAAAACATATATTCTGATTCATTATCAGGTTTCATTTTGTCAACAGTAATGGTCCTTTTTTGTGGACTATATGTAAATTTATATAAACATTTGTCATAATCTTCATGGACAATTGTTTTCACTTTTTTTAAAAATCCACTACAAAAACTTTTACATCTATCTTCTTCCACCTGTGGTAAACAAAAAATAGGTATTTAAGATGTATTTATATGGTCAAAGTATTAAAATTGTTTTAATTTACTTTTATGCGGAATGTACTCGTCATCACTTCTTTTATCTCTCTAACAAAACCTTTTGTATCTTTACAACCACATACAATTTTTTCTATCCCTGCTGGATAGCACTGCGTCCACCATAACAATTTTTTAAAAATGTTTCGTGGTCCATTATTGGAAATAAGATGTTGACGAATGGTTTTTAGTTCTACTAATTCACATTTTTTACCTACTATTGTATCTTTTATAATTTGTTTAGAACAAATTCCATCTAACTCAGCTGCATATAGTAAAGTATCTTGACCAAATTTTGATTTAAATACGCAGCAAAATTCTTCATTTTGATTTAGGCATTCAGAAGTATTAGGCTCGTTGTCTGGTGTATCTTCATATTAAATATAAGAACATTTTTATATTGCTTCTGCTATTGCTGAAGATAAAATATACAAGAATTTATTTGTTTATGATTTTATTGTACCTGCTAGCATATATTGCTCAAATTTATAGCCCCAGTCTGTACACAGTCGTTCGTAATTAGTTTTAAATAATTCTCTTCGCTTTTTTTCTTCTGTGTCAAAAGAACATAAATATATTGTACCTTTGAATTTTGAAGCACATATGATCCAACCATTATATCGTTCATATGGAGTAATTAATAAGGATTTTAAAGTTCCTCGAAATGTAACAAATTGAGGTTGTATCCTAAAAATCATTTTGTTAAAATAATTAAGATTAAGATTTTTTATAATATTAACAAATCTGAAGCTAACCATTGTGTTATATCTTCTGAATCTTGTACTTTAAGACTATCAAAATTATCAAGTATCCATGTCAATATATAATTTAGTTTATCATCTTTATTTATCCTATGTATTGTATTTTCATTTAAATTAAGATTAAAATTAACATTTCTACTATTCAATGGTTTTTTGTAGTATTTTAATTGTTTTATACCACTACAATATTCCCTTTCACAATTAATACTATAGTCACCTATTATTTCCAAATCAGATATATGATCTACAGGTCCTCTAATATTATTTACATTTAATATCATTATGAGTTATTTAAATTTCTCTTTCACTAAAATTTACTGTTGTTCCTACTGGAATATAATCTTATATGATATATATAGAATACTTAGATAATAATAATAAGAATACTTATATATATATATAGTATAGTACTTGCACATACTATGAAAGAAAGAAATGGAAGTAAAATGGAAGAAGCTTTCAAAACGTAAATTCAATCTGTAGTAGATTTGGCTTTTATAATGCTTTTGTTATTTGACGAGCTGTTATTGATGTTTTATCAGTGATGTGCATATAACAAACAATAAATGTGTAGTGTAATACACGTGTATTTAATAGTATAACCTTATTTTTAAATCGTATAGAAATCGTACAGAAATTTGTATTACATACGTAATACAGGATGACATCTCGAGAAATATTAACTATTCAATTAGGCCATTATTCTAATTTTATCGGAACTCATTGGTGGAATATACAGGTATAGCGAAAATATACTAGGAATAGAATGTGACACTGTTTAATTCTTGTTTAAATATTTTTAGGAAACTAATTTTTCCTACGATTCTGATAATCCATCTGAAATAAATCATGATGTTCTGTACAGAGAAGGTGAAAATTTAAAGGTAGAAATGTATAATAATATATTTCTGAAACAAAAATATAAAAGTACACAATTTGTTACCAAGACAAATTGAATATTTTCTTTTTCTAGAGACAAGTTACTTATACTCCTAGATTGCTGTTGGTTGATTTGAGAGAAGCAGTTGGATATTTGAAGGAACAAGGAACTCTGTATGATACTCCTCAGTCAAAAGAAGCCCAACAGTCTTTGTGGGATGATACAAAAGTGGAGGTCTTGAAAGAAGAAACAGTTAATAAATCGCCTTTTATTAAAAGCTTAGATGAATCTTTTGAATCTCAGAATCCAACATCATCGTCGCTTAGTTTGGAAAATAATATTAATTCATGGGTAGATTGTTTGTTACCTAGATTTCACCCTAGGACATTGAATGTCATCAAACATCATAAACATGATGGCGCAATGTATCCATTTGGTATTTTTACTTACGGAAGGAATTTATGGAATACAGAACAATTTTCGGATGACTTTTCTGAAAGAATAAGAGCTTATGTCGAAGAATGTGACTTAATGCAAGGTTTTCAGGCATGTGGTCGTTTATATTTATATACATAGTTTTTGTATTAATCTGCAATATTGATAATATTTTGAAATATAGATAATTCTAGATTCTGTGGATTGTTTCGCTGGAATTGGAGCATCATGTATGCAACATTTAAAAGATGAATACGGAAAAAGTATTATATCATTTCCATGTATAGACAGTAAGAGGACTGAACATTCTGCATCTAATATGATTAAAATACTCAATACAGCTTTGTGCTGGCAACATGTAGAAGAATATACATCATTATTTAGTCCACTTTGTTGTGGGGAAACAGCTTGGCCACAAATTGGAGATTCGCGTGTATTTAATCATTTGACATACAATTCTGAATTAAAGTATCACAGTAGTGCACTTTTAGCTACCGCTTTGGATACACTGACTATTAGATACAGGCGAAAAGAATATTCAAATGTAGTTTTATCTGATTTATGTGCCGATCTCAATAAACTGGGTCGAAAAGCAACTGCAACGAGCTTGACTTTACCGTTCCCTATAACCGCTAAAGCAGATTTGATCGACATGCTTGACGATTTCGAAGGGCCATTGTGGACAAGTTTGACACCAAATTGTGCTATATCAATGGACAAAAATATGCAAAGTATAGTATTACGAGGAATTTCCGAAGAAAGATTAAAACGGCCTATTTCTCATGCAATGAAACAAATGTCAAAACCAGCATATAGATGCTCTACTGTACATGAAATGATGATGCTTTATTTAGCATGTACTTGTCATGCATCTGCAACTTATTTGTCAAATATTTCGTCACCGCTCTACATAAAATCTCCATATCCAAAGATATTCAATAACAACATTACTGAAACCGGAGACGTTATTGGTTGGCCAGTAGGAACAGGTAAGAACATTATTATAAATATACAGCTTGTATCATGTTTTTATCAATTTTTATTTTTAGATGTTCAATCTGTTCCTGTTATGGCCGGTTTACACAGTGGAAACAATCTTAGTGCAATGTATGAATCTTTACATAGTCAATTGAGCAGAATAAGAAGCATAAAGAAGTTCCATGCATTTACAGATTCTGGTTTGGAAGAGGACGAATTCAATGAATGCCTCAATTATTTACTCGATTGCAAAGAAAATTACGAAGATCATTACATTTAACTATTAATTTTATCGACAATTAATTTCATATTCCTTTATCATAATACAATTTTTCATTTATAAAAGATTTGTCACTTTAACTCCCTATTATTTCCATTACATAATGTTGATTATTCAACCAAACATCTCGTGAACAAAAAGTTAGTAGCATTTGCTAAGGTAAACGTATGGATAACTCGTTCTTCTTCCCCTGTAAATTACTGTCTGAAACGTTCCTAAAAGAGGGAGCGGCAAGGCACACCCTGATTATTAGATTTCGTATTGAACATTGGAAGTGTTGGCGAAAACTCAGTTGTAAGCTTTGAGTAGTGAATGAAACACCGCTATAATAAGTAAACTAACAGTTATCCTTGTGTCGAATATTTATCATTATTGAATAAAATGGGGAACAAAATAGCTACATTTACCGAAGAACAACTAGAAGATTATCAAGATTGCACGTTTTTTACTCGAAAGGAAATTTTAAGGTACTCCACGAACGTTTTATATGCACAGTTATCGATCTTTGTTTTACATGTCTTCATCTTTTTAGAATATTTAAACGATTTCGGGACATGGGAGATCCTGGGACAGTTCCACGATCCATGACGCCTCAACAGGCATCGACTCTTCGTATACCACTATCTTGTTTAACACGCATACCAGAATTAAAGGTTCTTCTTTTGCTCTCGTTCAATGTTCAAAGCCTCCTCTCATACGTGAGTGCGAAATTTTTGTAACGATGTGCATTGAATAATGTTTCAGGAAAATCCGTTCAGACAACGAATTTCAGAGGTGTTCGCAAAATGCCAGAGTTCGGGATTGTCAACGCCCGTTGCTTCAGACGAAGGAATTTGCTTCGAAGAATTTCTCGAAATGATGTCCGTTTTCTCAGAACAAG
The DNA here is from genome assembly GCF_011392965.1 of Frieseomelitta varia. NCBI lineage: Eukaryota > Metazoa > Arthropoda > Insecta > Hymenoptera > Apidae > Frieseomelitta > Frieseomelitta varia. The sequence goes on from NW_025109817.1 coordinate 257,461, forward strand.
CACCCAGAGATTTGAAAGTGTTTTACGCTTTTAAAATTTACGGTAAAATTACGAACCACCATGTGAATCAAACAATCGAACGGTTCGTGAGAAATATTCGAGGTCATGCCGGATGTATCTATAACTACGCTATTGAATCAGAAGTATATATGTCGTTTAGACACGACATTCGCGTTGCACGAGAGAATCATTTGCACAAGAGTACTATCGATTTTCTAGCGTACATAAACTAAATGCAAATTTACGCTGTACGATTGTACGAATTGTAATAACGCCTTGTAATTTTTTTCTACATAGATTTTGACGAAGATGGAGTACTGGGATTGAATGATTTAGAACGCACCTGTCGACAGCTGGTTCAAGATGATCTGAATGCCGACGAAGTGGCCACTGTGTGTCGAAAAGTTTTGGAGGAAAGCGACATCGACGGCGACGGTGTTTTATCGTATCTAGAGTTCGAGCATGTTGTAACGAGGGCCTCAGATTTCATGGCAACTTTTCACATAAGAATTTAAATCTCATCGTTACTGAAAGTCAATAAAACTTTTACTGCCAGTTAACATAAAAAAGCTCTTTGTCTTGGTAAATCTCAGATATCGAAACATTTAGCGCTTATATTTCTGATATTTTATGCGTTGCAAATACTACGAACTGTAAGTTTTGCAAACTCACGAAAGATAATTATTAGTCCCACGAATCTGTACGCGCTTAGTGAAGCGCTACCATATAGTCTCTTGCGAGTCACGGATACACTTTCTTATACAGCCCCGTAAGTTGCTCCTGTTGAGCAATAACGAGCAATGCTAGCTAAATAACCAGGCCATTCATTTTCACTTCAGGCAGGAATCTCCTGTAACTCTGCGAGTCGAGTCTCTAATAACGTATCTTCTACAATGATATATAAATCAATTTCACGTATGTAAAAAACAGAAGCAACGAAAAGAAAAAGAAGAAAAAGTGCACGCAGTGTAATCTGATTTGCTTTGAACGTTTCGCTACGAGCGAAATTTCAAAAAAACATTGTCGAAACTTTGCCGCCGTTTGATAGCGTTATCGGGACAGCGATAAGCGTAATGTTTCTATTTTGAGCAAATCGCCGGGAATTGCGGGAAAGTACCGCAAGCACGAGGCAGGTGGGATGATGCTAGTCGGGACGTTTCGCTGAAGGACCTAGAGAAGAGAGAAAGAAGAAAAGCTGCGATCTTCGCGTGTCGCCATGAAGAAAATCATTGGAGAAAATGAAATAACGTTGCGCGCGATCGTCGCGTGAAAATGATCACGCAGCACGGTATCGTCGTTGATATTTCAGGGGTCTAGCTATTTGTATCTGTAGCGTGGCGCGGTATCGTGGCCCGTGGTCGTCTTAAAAAGCGGTTGAAGTCGGAGATACCGCCCTGTGTGTTACGAAGCTCTCGACCAGTTATAGTTGGCCGCGCGGTAACTAACCAAGTCTTGGGACCAAGGCCATCCGGTCACTTCTCATCCTTCTCTCTTCCCCGCTCGCATCCCTACCGTTCTTCTTCTGCTGGCTCGTCCACAGGCCCTCGAGGTCCGAGAAGGCCCCCTTGCCTCCTGGGTCCACCGTCGACACCCTCTGCGCGTGAGTCCCCTTCCTCACCTCTTTGACTCGTTCCTCGTTCCTTGTGTGCGCTCTCTTTCTTTCTCTCTCTCTCTCGCAATCAGAGGATCACCGGCTCTTGGGAGAGTCTTCCCCTTAAACATCTCAGCCAACCACCTTCCATACCAAGCTATCTGTACACGTAGGTATATTCTCGAGCCTGTTGTGTCGATGTTGCGCGACGCTGTGCGACGCGACGCGATGCGTCCCGTGTCTCGTCCCGGCGAGATCGTGGCCTGGCGGATTGGTTCGAGAAGCAACCACGAAGAGGAAGAGATCGAGGTAAAAATGAGAGGAAAAAGAGCCGAAGGGGAAAGAGGAACGAGAGAGAAGGCAGAGATCGCGGGTGGTGGCGAGAGAGTGGACAAATGGTAAGAAGGAGAGAAACCGAAGAAGACGAAAGAGAAGTTGAGAGAAGCGATGGAGGAAGAGGGGAAGAGGTTGGGAGGATGATAGCGGCGAAGGCGGTTGGTGGAGGGCAGATTCGAAGCAAACTTTTACGGCACCCTACGTGGGCGAATTCTCTCGCGGGAGATCTCTCGAACGTTCCTTGGGACCTCGACCCCACGATCGTATGGCGACATCGTTTGCTCGAAATATCTATACTTTCATGGTGTTCCGGGATCCGATTCTCGTTCATCTCGAATGTCGTACATATAATATAGTCTCGTACATGTATGCTGGATTCGATTTTTTTATTTTTAATCGGCGACCGAATTTCAAACGATTCGAGCGAGCAAAATAAGAAAAAAGAAGAAAAATTATCATTTACCAATGAGAGGTTTGACGAACCAACGAGAATTCGACCTTTTATCCATTTTTCTATCGACTAGGAATTATTCGTGGAATTGATACTTAATCCTGAGTATATAGCAAAAGTCCGAACGTTACTCGAGAATAATTAGACTGAGAGAGATAGTAAGTACAGAAGAATAGGCCAAGAAGAACGAACGGGTGATCGCGAACGGATCGAATCGAATGAAATTGACGTAGAGCCTTAAAGGACGAGAAAAGGATGAAGAGGATCGTGAAATGACGCCGTCGTGTTGTCTTCTATTTTTTCTTTTTTTTTTTTTTTTTTTTTGTCGAAAATTACAAATTGAAGAGCAGCGTGGCGAGCAGGCACGCAGTACGCGTGTTAAACTCGACCTTTGAGGTTTTCTTCCCAGTAACGTTTCACTCCGTGAAAGCAGATACCTATGCATTGCTCTCTGACAAGGTTGCGTCGAGCCGGCCGCTGTCTAGTCGAAATAATATTGGTGGTCTTGTGGGCACATATCGTAGTGGTGCATAAGAAGGCGAGAGCTTGTATATAGAGAACCGTCTACCAAAGAGGGGGAGGAAGGGTTCCAAGGAGCCGGTTGGCCAACGGAATGTGGCTTGACCGGCCAACCATCCCCCGCCTCCTCTACCATGGATTCATCGAGAGAATAAGAGAGAAAGAAGGACAGTCAGATATAGGAGGACTGGCCCAACTACCTTTGGATCCTAATGGGCCCCATTGGGGTGCCTCGAATATTCTTTCGCTATCTTCGGACATCTTCGCCGTGAGATTTGTAATCGAGGCGAGCGCCGTTTTTTCGACGTTCCCGCTTTCAAGTACCTGCGCTGCTCCCCTAATATTCCACGTCCACTTTCCCGATGCATCCAACAATATCGATATATATATCGGTATTATCCTTTATACGCTGCGAAACTAGCACGATTCGTGCGTTCGAAACGTACGATTAGACAGATAGAAACCGCGTATATTATCGCATATAGGTCTATCTTGATCTGTCGCAATCGTACCGAGGTATTTGCAACTCTACCGCCTGCGATTATTTCCCTGTACGGACAGCAGGCTGATGGAAATGCTCGGAAACTACGAGGCTATCCGTCGACGATACGACGAGCTGCCCTAAGAAGATGCGTGTAGCTGATGCGGTTCGCAATCTCGCCGCATGTAATGCCACCGTGTCGCATTAACGATTCGCCGTTCTCGAGAAACGTTCGCCAGGAATCGTTCGCGCGCTCGATTGTCCGTAGAAACGTTTGCGCAAGCTACTTACACGCAATTATATATTTTTCCAGTGATCCCCAGGTCTCTGTCCTTGCAATATCTCCTCTATGAGGAGTCGCGTCTCGATTCGCCGCGTTGCGTTTGCATCCGAAGATCGAAAACCGGCGAACCGGTACAGGTCGCTCCGTGTAAAATTTCGCGACGTTACTCAAAGAAGTTTCGCAACTGGTCGTGGCCTGGTGGATTAGCTTTCCGCTCAAGTACCACCTAAATTTATTCCACGAACGTTTCGCGCATTCGAAAGCCTTCGAGCATCGTTCGTGGAATATCATGTGATTTCCACGTTTATTTGGCAAATAAACGCTTCTCTACTCGAGGCTCAAAGATGATCGACAAACACGAGCGAAATTCAGAAGGAGACACGGAGGGAAGTGAAATAAATGTATAAAGTAATGTAACGAAGCAAGAGATTTGTTAATAAACGCGGTGTGAAACTACGTCTCGCTCTGTTCAACGTTTCCTTCGAATTTCGGTGGAAAGGACCACCGTCTTTCTTTCTCTTTCTCTCCTCTCCTGTTTGCCAAGTCGCAATCGTCCCGAGTAGCACGTCTTACCTCCGTGACAAGCGTAGACAGCCACGGCAATTATTTGCACAATAACTCACGTTTTTGGTATCAACAAATAAATTGGAAACACTCGTGCGCGTGAGACGCCGGTCATTTTTTTCTTTTATTAATATTCATTTCATAGTCATTTCTTTCTCGCGCGCCTTGTTTCCTCGTTCGTCGCGTTTCCGACCGACTGTCAATCTTCTCGTATCAACGATCAACATTCAAGTACGACATCCTCTCGTAATTTATTTGCAAATCACGCCGGCAAGAAAAGTCGAATTACTCCCGCGGCCTGAACGTTCTCGTAGATCTTGTCATCCCGCAAGTACGCAAGCGCTCTATGGTCGTTCGCTTACGGGATATTACGAAACGGAGGAGGACTGGTTAACATTGTCGCTGGTTGCCTGATTTTTCCAATGAATAATCCGCGGCTACCTAAGGAGATTGCGGCGAACAATCGCGGTCGCGGTGACGCCGTCACAGAACCAAAGTTCCACGTCCGTTAGAGGAGACAATGATCGATACCCGAACCTGGAAGTGTTTCGTTTCGAGGAGAGGTTTTGTACGCAGCGACCGTGCGTTTCACTCGCGTCGATCGATCGACACGGAACTTTCTGTTTCTTCGAAACGAAACGCTACCGTGAATATAAATGTCACACACTCACGCGACAAAAATTTTCCAGAGTCCAATCGCCAAAGGAACGAAGCAAGAAACGCCGAGCAGTGTTTCTTTCCTTTTTCTTCTTTTAATTGCTCTGTTCGATTGCGGATTTCTTTTCGGGAGAGAATATTTGAAAAGCGGCGGGTCCGCTAAGAAGAATGGGACAGTCGTGTCGATTTAACGAGGCACTGGCAAACAGGCGCACGGGTGACGGTGGATGGCGGCGATTTAATCGCGGTTCTTTCAACCGCGAAGTTGACTTGCCCCCGCGATCAACGGAACTATTGTACTCCCGAAAAAGGATTTGTCGCCTCTGAATACGGTGCCAACGAAATAGCATCGTCCGTCCGGCTCGTTATCCGTTTTGGTCGCGTTCGAACGGAAAAATTCATTGAAATCCTCCTGCGCGTTGAGAGAAAAGCGTGAGAAACATTGGACGAAGGAAACTGTACCGGTCAGCTAATAACCGCGCGATTGCTTAAATCGTGTTCAACCGTGGATCGATCGATCGACGCACGGTTGTTCTTTATTTTCAAACGCGCTTTGCCGGCTATCAGGCCGGAATACCTGTTCGAGGGGAAAAAATCCGTCTGCAAATAGCTTCGAGAAAGCTGTGCAATCTTCTTCGTCCGTGGCATAGTGCCTTAACCGTTTTAACGGCCGCGAAAGAAGGAGGCTGCAGCGCGAAGGGCAAGAGCAGAAAAGCCGAGAGAACGAGGGAGAGAAGTCGAGCGTAGGTATATATGTACATATATATATATATTCGGATGATCGCGCGTAAGGAAGGCGAAGCAGCTTCTTCGCTGTGTGATAGAGACGGGAGGACCACGACAACGGCTCACGTGCGAGCGGCAAACAAGGAGAAAGGAGAAAAAACGAGAGGAAGGAAGCGAACAACTGGGAACAACGAGGAAAAGAAGGACTAGACTTGGGGACAGAGGATGAGGATGACTATGACGATAACGATGACGATAATGACGATGATGATGATGAAGAGGAGGAGGAAGAAGAGAAAAGGAGAAGAAGGAGAAGAAGAAGAAGAAGACGAGATTTTCTGTTGGAAGGTTTGCCGAAGGGGTCCAGACCGAGCTCCATCTGCATAACCGGTATATACCGGCAATGTAGACTGGCATGAAGGTAGAATCGAGCATGTCCTCGGCACGTTATATCGCTCGCCTCGTCCTCGTACAATACGAAGTGTAGAGAGGCCTCGAGGCGGTGGAAAGAAGAGAAACGAGCAAAGCGAAGAGAAGAGAAGAGAAGAGAAGCGAAAAGGGGCAATAAAGAGGCAGAGGATATTCGTGTGTAAGAGTAAGGCTCCGAGAACGAGCACACGCGGTATCCCCGCCGGTGAAACTGGTACTGAGGTAGGAGAGAAAAGCGTAGGCGCGCGAGTATCCGCCGACCGATGACATCATCGGTGTTCTGCCTCGAGTCATTCTCTCTTGAGGCAGAAGACTCGCTCACTCACGGGAGAAACTCTTTGGAGAACTCTCCCTACGAGCGAACGAGCTTGATTTTTCTTTGAAACATCCCCGGGGGCTTCCGTTCGGCACACGCTGACTTTGCCGCCAGAATCAACCGAAAATAACTTTCCTTCTCCTTCCTGGCGCTGAACGCTTCCTACGCGTTTGCCATTCATCCTTTCCTCAGAGGCACGATCGAACGATCTGGAAGTTGGGGCCGAGAGAACGTCGGAAAGAGAAATTGTACAAGAGCGACCGTCGCAGCGACGTGCGAGACACATTCCTTACGTATCTGGTCGTTCGGAGACTTCAACACTCGCGGACTCGCAACCGCAATGTCGATTTCTCGGCAACGTCGACGAGCAGCGAAGAGAGCAACGCAGAAAAATCTGTCGTCTGGCGAGAAATCAAAGAAAAGACACGCTCCGAATTGGATCGACCGCACGTTGTTTCGAGGATGGTCGACTTTGAGCGGAATGAAGCTGTTAACCTGCGGGATTAGCCTTTCAGATTCCTAATCGTATGGAAATGTGGAACGGTATCGCTTAGAAAACGTTAGGCCAGATTCTCTTGTAAAACTATCGACGTGCTCGCTCGACGTCGAAGCTGTGTGTATCCCCCTTCCATCCCGCCGCGCGAGATCTTTTTTCGAGACAGGTTTAACAGATCGATCGGCCGTATTCGAAGATAAGTTTTCAAGCGCGCCACGTATGAAACAGGAAACGACAACTCGGTGGGGAAGAGATCGTGAAAATAGAAGGGCTCTCTCGAACTTTTACCTGAGACGCGGAGAAACGATCTTACAAAGGTAAAAGACTGGGTCGGGTACAATTTGGAGGAAGTATCGAGCAGAGAGTGCGAATATTCCCTGCGTTCTATTTATTTTTTAAATCCTCACCTCGTCGATTGTTCTCAGATGTTATTTCCGCTTAAACTGTACGCTCCTATCTAGGAAACGTTGTACAATATTGTGCCTCCGGATTAGTTCAAACTTCGTCAGTCTTTTAATATTTTTTAGTAACTTATGCTGTAATTTACAACTGTCCAATTTGTATTAAAGGTTTTTCTTATGCGTTTATGGACAATTTGCAGAGATAGATTTCCGTTTAAGCTCAGTCTCTTTATTTGCGTTCGCGAAAAATACGAAAATCGCGTATAAAGTAAAAATTCGTTCCTTCGAGATCGACTTTTATCCATAAAACGCGGAGTTTTATACAGTTGGCTAAGTGGAAAAATCGAGAGAAATGCGCAAGGGAAACGCGAAATATTTGCGGGAGGAATCGGCACGGAGAGAAAAGAAGGACGCGCGACAATGGGCGGCCCGACTATAAGAAAATACGGGAGCGTCGGGAACCTCTCTAAACTCGAAACCTGTGCCGGGGCCGTCACGAATAAGGGGCGAGACATCCATAAACTTACTTTGGACCTCGGGGCTCACGGGGGTTCTGGAGGTAGGTTTTTCTTTTTACCGGGTCAGGCAGGTGCGAACCGATTTCTATAGTCTTCTCTCGGTAACGGCCGTTCTTCGGTGCCAACGGTTCGAGCTTTACCGGCGGCTTCCGCCGAACGAAATCTCCTCTCGAGTCCAATCAGGGAAAAACGCTTTTATCCCTCTGCACGATCTCGACGTTTCTAGATTCTTCTCCCTTTGTGTCGTTCACTGCGGAAATAGACGAAGAAAACGAGAGCAAACTAGTAAAATAATTTCACCGTGTAAAAACCGTTTTCCTCTATCTATATATCTATCTATCGCAACTTCCTGTAGGTCTGATCGATTAACGGCTCTGCGTCTATTCAGATTGCTTTCGTCGATAGTTACGCGTGTCCATCATGTAAATCTTCTACAACTCTTCCGTGTAATCGCAATGAGTCTCTTTCATTCTCGAAATGTGCGAATAAGCATTCTCTGTGGCTAGTCTCTATCGTCTGTCGAGGATGAAAAAAAGGTTGTACAAATACACGAGATGGTTCTTTTTCGAAGCTTTTTTAGTCACCTCTCGTTTATGGAGTATGGTGTATTTCGAATTTTCTTTCAGTCAGGTATTTTCAATCGGTAGTATCGTTGTAACGCACAATGAAAGTCTCAAGATGTGTTTCGAATAAAAATCGGAAGATTTCATGGCGAAATTTCGAATCTACGTTCGTTCGAACGGAACTAAAATTTTGTTTACCTATTTTCTTCACAGTTTATGTATTCCGAGTTCGTTGTAATTCGACGAATATAATTGTGCGGAGGAAATGTGATTCTTCTCGGACAATTTTCTGAAATCGAGATTGGTTTGTCGCGTCGCGAGACGGAGTGAAACAAGTGGCTGATTTGAGACAGTAAAAAATCAGGTGTGCGCAAGGAAAACGGGAGGAACGGCGAAGCAAGGACGGCGTACATCCGGCGGAAGTCGAAGGGCGTCAGCTCGTGACGCCAACGCTTGTACGCAGGGCTGAATTAGCTTTGTATCTGGGCAGATGCAGGTGAGTTACCAGGACAGAGGGATATAACAGTACCGATCCTACCGAAAGATCCTTTTTCGAAACGAACAATAAAAATCGACCTTGACCAGGTGGTCGACTAAGCCAGGAAATTCTTTGTCGGGAAATTTTAATAAACAGATTTTTCGTCCGAACAAATTACAATGAAGCTTGTTTCGTTCTTGCCAGGCTTGTGATTTACAATAGCGTTCTGAACGCGGATAATTATTTAATTTAATTTTAATAATCTTTTTTGTGGCATTGAAGGAAATAGGTGATACGATCGATATGATCATCGATACGATCGAATAAATATGATTGACGAAGAACGTGAAGAGTAGATTTTCGGCGCTACAGTCGAGATGCCGATATCGAGTTCGACCTTCGAGGTCCTGGCACTCGCAGGCAAACCGATACGCATGCAAAATTTCATTCACGTAAGCGTCACGTACGGCTTAACGTTGCAATAACATTCCAAGAATAAGTTGGGGCCCGAAAGTTCGTCGGTTCTTTGTTCACCGCTGTTTTAACAACGAACAGAATTTAACTTCGAGAATTTCCGTCGAATCGGGAAATCAGAAAGGAAAATTCGAGCAAATTGAAGAGGCAGACGTTTTCGAGAGAGAGAGAGAGAGAGAGAGACCGAGCCGAATTCATTTTCGAAAATCATTCGCGAGAGGCACCGGGCCTGGTTGGTCGATCGGTCTCCCGTCGTGACCTTTAACAACATTGAAATTGCGATTGTACATCACCCGCTCGTGCACATGCCTTCCGTCACGGCGCTGCCTTTCCCACAAACTGAAAATGGATGACACGTGTGGCCGCGGAACTTCCCAGGACGTTAGTTTCAGACAGCGGAACCGATTCTACGCCGTTCAAGGAGGCGTATCTTTTAGGGTGCATAAATGCGTTTGCACGTAAAAGGAGGTAAAGACGGAAAAGAAATCTTTCCCGCCGAACTAATTATTTTTATGGGTTACTTTCAGTGGGCCTTTACTCGCCCCACGCCATTCGACTAAACAGTCGAGTGTACGGAAAGAAAGAAAGAAAGAAATAAAGAAATAAAAAAAGAAGGACCGATTACCTTGAAACAACGAGCGGTGGCCGAAATAGCCGTCATTTTCGTGGCACGTCTCGCTTAACGTACAATTTAAACTCGAGGCTGAAAATATATTTTACATTCGGCGTCACGTACCGCCAATTAGCAAGTGAGGCACGCGGATGGCGACAAACAGACGTTGCGAGTCGCGATTCTTCTGTGATAAGAGCAACGTATCTGGATTGAAGTAACGGACATCAAAAAACCATTGTTGGATCTCTCGAGATTCTCAGCGAAGGATATAAATTACTCGAGAATGTCGTGACGAATGTCGAACGAACGATAAAAAATCGAGAAGAAGCGGTCTATCATCGAGGCAGGCACGGAATTCCCACGCGATGTATACCACTGAATCTTCCCCGCGAATTCTCGTGTTCCATTGCTAATAGATTCGACGAGATAAGGACCGACGAGAAGATCGAATGAAACGAAGAGAACCACGACTGACTTGTTTTAATTACAGTTCGGGCGCGATCGGGTTTAGGACACGCAGTCGATGTCAAGGTAGCGAAGATTGGATCGATTTCGTTGGCGAAGACGACGAGTTCAACGCCGGAGAAGAGCCGGGGAAGAGCGAGGATATTCGAGAACAGAGGCGGTTCGGGCATTCGAGAAATATTCGACTGGCCGGCCGGCGATCATTGTGGTGACGTGGTGAATTTTCTTCGAAAAACGAGAGGACAGGCCGACTCTACGTAGGAGAGGTACGTACGAGGTCGAGCCTTCACCTCGATCGCGGCGTACACGTACGTGTACAGGTAAACGTACGTAGACAGATACGCGGGCGAAACGACCGGTGAGAGAGTAGAGAAGAAAAGAGACAAGGCGAGGAAAAGAGATGGAAAAAGAAGACAGAGGAAAGAAAAAGGAGGACGAGACGAGACAAGACGAGACGAGACCAGACGAGACGAGACCAGACGAGACCAGACGAAACGAAACAAGACGAGACGAGACGAGACGAGACGAGACACGTGGAATCGTGCAAAACGGAGAAGAGAGAACAGGAGGAGAAGGAGAAGATGTGAAAGGGTAGAGAAGAAGAAGAAGGGTGGGAAGGAGGGAAAAGGAGGAGGCGCGAGAGATCGGTAGAGGGGTCATTGGTTGTCCGTTGTGCACTCTCAACGTATAGGAATCGTTATGGACCGACTATAGCCGTTGGAATGCGTCCTTTTTTCCCTTTTTCTGTCTCCGTATATACCTGGCGGGCTACTCTCGCTCCGTTGTGGCGACGACGTTGGCGGTGGCGGTGGCAGTGGCGGTAACCACTGGATAGTGAACCGTCTTGCGGACAATCTCGTCGGCCGGCGACCGGTACAGCCGCGGAGGAAAGGAACTCCGATTCGCCTTAATGGATCCGCGCCGCCTTCGAATGCTTCGGCTCCGAGAGTCGTCGACGCACACCACGTCTAAAGCGACCACAGCGGCCAAGCCATAGGCCGGCGGTGAGGAGAGCCTCGAGCCTCGGACAGTGGAAATGGAAATTTGAGCCTTCGCGCTGACGCGGTGAAGAAAGTGAGAAAAACGAAATGACGAGCGAGATGTGGCCGCTCTCTCGAAACGAAAACGTGGCCCTCGGTAACGGAGAATCAGCCGCCGGGGATCTCTTCGAGGACAAAAAGTTGAAAAAGAAGCGCGCGGGTCAACGGATACCTGTAAAACGAAAGAAACAAGAGAGGCGGGGGGGAAATACACGGGGAGGAGGACGAGCCGTGTGGAAGGATCGGCAACTCTCCGGCGAACCATGGAGAAAAGTATTCGGCAACGAAGGGAACGGAGAGGAGAACGAGGAGATGACGGCGCGAGGAAAAGCAGACGAGGCAGTACGATAAAGAACGAATCAACCAGGTAGAAGGACAGGGATGCCGCGGTAATGCTCTTCGAGAGAGAGTCGGCCAAACGAGGAGAAGAGACCGGAGAGGGAGAAGAGAGAACGATAGAAGACGGATGTATATAGGTAGGAGGACAGGTAGTCGACTCGAGGAAAGACGAGACCGAACGAAGAGCACACACACGCACACGCACACACGTACACAGGGGAAAAGAAGAGACGAGAGAAAAGAGAAGATCCCACGTAGAGAAGGAGCGGTAAGGAGCGAAACGGAGCGGGGTAGAAAGCGAACGAGGAGAAACGAGGGGGGAAGAGAGAGAGAGAGAGAGAGAGAGAGAGAGAGAGAGAGAAAGAGAGAGAAGAAAAAGACTCGATCGAGAGAGAATCTCGTATGTACACCGGCAGTTCGGTTCGGTGACGTCATGACGTCGATTTGAACGGACCAATGAGCGCTCGAAGCGAAGCTGAAGAGGTAAAGAGGACGTGGAAGGGGACTGAAGGGGCCGAAGAGGCCCCAAGGGGGGCAGCAAGCTCTAGGTTCTGGAGTATGAGGGGGAAGGAGTAACGCGAAAGGTGCGTGCGGCCCCGGACGTGGGGCGCGGGGCCAGTTGATCAGTGAGTGCGGTAGTGATCTCATCTCGTACCGCGCCAGGTGTGACTCCTTTCTTTCCTCTTCTTTCGATTCGAGTCTATGTGCCCTTGGTAAGACGGAGCAAGTTGTAGCCGGACTTAAAATTCACGTATCGACTCGGCACCGTGTCCTCGATACCGAGCAACAGGTACGCTCTCTCCTCTTCTTTTCGTACAAAATGAAATAGCCACGTCGTCGAGATTCCATTCCATTTTAATTTTTAAAACTTGCACCTCCCCCACCGAGTTCCGAGCTCGATTTTCAATCAGATTTCCAGTCGTAGAGCAAATTCATTTCAGTGAAATTCAATTCCATGTAGGCAATAGTCTCTCTAGCCTGAAAGCAGAAGAGATTAGTGCGAGAAGTTTCAAATTAAAGCTCATTCGTTTGACTATGGGTAAACTTGACTAACAAGGTCGACACGAACATTGCCGCGTTCGCATGTTGATTAAATTCTCGGCTGCCCGTTTTTTCCCTAACGTGGTCATTCTCTCCTCGTGCGGTGTCCGAACTGTTCCCTCTATCTTCTCTCATATTTTTTTCATCGTGTTTCGCGGGTTTCATTAGAAGGCTCAAAACTTAAAAGTTCCAAGGGTGCAGCGTTTGTTCTTGCTCGATTCCTCGAGCCACTCCGAGCCGACACCGCTCGTTGCCGATTCGCACCGTTTCGCGTGCGAATTTCCTCGGCCCTCTTAGCAACAGGTTGTATCTGCCTACCGTGGAAAAATAGCCGTCGTTCGAACGCTTTTGTTCCTCTTCTTCTCCCATGTGTGCGCTCCAAAATTTTACACGAAACCCTCCTCTCGCCATCGTCTTTCCTTTCCACACATTTCTTCGCGAGCGAGAATACCTGAAAATCGATTCGCAAAAACTCGACCGAAACTTTGAACCGGCGTTTTCCAAAGTTCGCCGCGAGCCAGCGAAACACAGCTCTTGTCCGCGCAATTCTAATTCGATGCTGTTCTCACCTTCAAACCGGTATTAGCGCGAGAACATATGATCATAACCGTGACGTCTAATTAATTATGCGTATCGACCGCAGTGTCGAGCACAACTTTTCCACGACGTTCAATACAGTTCAGTTTCGACGATCGTTCTCCTCTTCGAAAAAGAAAAAGAAAAAGAAAAAATTTCAATCGAACGTGATTCCATACGTCTTCCATGCAACCTGTTTGAATCATTTTCTTTTTTCTGCCCGCCAAGAAGTAAAAAAAATTTCTGCGTCACAGCCACGACGAGGATCGGCGCTGGCGCGGGCGCACGGCGACGCGGTATAGCGTTATGGCACTGCGGAAGCCTGTATCGCGAACAATCTTCAACGTGCCGGCGAATGCATTCGAGATTTGCACGGTAGAGCGAGCGACCGAGAAATAAAACGCACATATGCATACCTGCGTTCGACCGCGCCGCGTGTACGTGGAACCGAGCCGTGAATCCTTCGATTCGCGTTGCCAGTGACACCGATTAAAACCGGGTCCGAGCTGGCCGTCGAATAAAAACCGGTTCCTTGTGAAATGAAACAGCTCCTCGGAGCTTTTCGGCTCGGGACTTCTGAATTCCTCTTTGCCTGGCAACTCTGCCAATTGTACGTTACGTTACCCGAGATAAAATCAAACGACTACGCACTCGGCGATCGTAAATTAATTTGCGTAAGTTAAACCGTTTTGTTAGGTAAATAGCAGGACAGGTATCTTTCAACCGCAACGTTCCCTCCCATTAGTTACATCGTATAAATATTTAAATGAAAAGAAGGAAAATTCCTTCGGCACTCTCGGCTGCAATTCGGTTGTCTGTTTCTTTGATATTTGGAAACTCTGATCCAACGGAATTTCCATTAAGATCTTTCAATTTAATCTTCTTCGAACTCGAATGCTTAATTTCGTTTCTCGAGCGACCATTTTTATTTTTCGTTGGACCGAAAACGCACGAGAATGCAAATAAAGGAAACTAGTTTCCACGGAGGTGTGTCAATCGCGAGTAGGAGACGGCAAAGATATTTTAAGAAGCGAAGCGAGGAAAATCCTATTCTTCTCGCGGACCTCGAGGATCTCTTTTCTTTTTTGTCGCGCCTTCTCGGGGAGGGACCCCGTTCCAACCGCGTCAGGGAAATTAAATCAAGCTCGATAACTACGCCACGAAGTGATAATGATTATAAGTGAAGCGACATTAGCCCCGGCTGTCTCGAGTATTCGTGCAGCTGTGTTTGCGTAAACGATTGGTAGTCGCCGATCGAAAACCGGCCTCGTTAGGAAACGAATTTACTACCGCGGGGAACGTACGTACACATACACATTCGTTCAACTCCGTTGGTTTCGCGAAACTTCTGTCCACCGAGCACCGTCACGATTTTCCCACTGGAGGGGTAAGTTAGTGATTTGGAAAATGCGCGTGTCGACGCGTACCGGCCACGCACCGGGATATCCCGTAGCGTAGTTGCGCAACGAATTCACCGGCGCAACAGAAAAGTTCTCGATAAAACGTAAAGTCAATAAAGACGTATCGTGCAAAGACCCTGTCCAATATCCCGATTGGACACCGAACTGTTAATTAAATCGTAAACTGTTAATTAGATTGTTAAACTGATCGGCCTTGGTCACTCGACTTGACGCCGAAAATAGCTTTCCGCAAGTTCGCCGATTTTTACGAGAGATTTTGGAGAGCAAGCCATCGTTTCTTCTCGTGGCCCCGTGGATCTTGTTTCTCGATATTAGCGTCTCTCGCGAGAGGAGACACAGGAGGTGTAGGCGCATAGGTTGTACTGTAACAATCGTGACAAACAAATAGAAATGAATCGAAGGCCGGCTTATCGTGAGAGATAGATACTCACCCGTGTTTGCCGTAGGTATGTACGTGACGATGGACTTGGCGGTTCGGATAAGTCATTCCAGCAGCAGCGGACTAGCCTAGAAATCTCAGCCGCCTCTGTCGTTGTAGCACCTTTTAAATAGAAACAAAAACGAAATAATGAAGGAAATTAAACGTTAGAAAGTCGGGGATTATCATCGAGGGGCTAAATCTTTTCGATCGATGCACGCCCGATACGAGAACGAATCAGAAATGAATCGGCTGTTTCGCAGGTGAGTGCGTCACGGTTTTTCCTTTTCTCTCTCTCTCTTCTTTTTTCATCGTTTGCTCTTTAATACGGATCTTTTATACTTTCACTCTCGTGATAAAATGCTTGCGCGTTTCTCCATTCGATTCGATTTCAAACAAAACGTTAAGGACTTTGTTTTCTTTTTTCTCTCTTTCTCGAGGAGTATTTTACATTCTCAAGAATTGTGGATGTTAACGAAAGATCGAAAGTAGTAAAAATCGTGTCGTAATCTTACGAATTATCTGTTGCGAAATCCGATAACGCTGCTGAAACTGGCGTATTTCGCCGCGTTCGTATCAGATTCGATAAGCGTGTTATTTAAATATAAAATTACTGACAAAACGTGTCCGATTTTTTTTCATTGTGCCGAGACGTCGGTTTCTCGGGAAATTTATGCACGTTCTACTCTCACGGTCGTATGCACGTATTTAATATCGAGATTGAGAAGTTGCGCAGATAAAGAGACGGGAGGAAGTGCGGGAGGCACCGAACAGCTTGATGATAAAATAGAATCCAGCCACGCGTGCACTGCAGCGTGAGATCATAACTTTCTCCAAATGGAAGCTCTTACGAAACACTGTGCTGGTCTACTGGCGGGTTGACCGGACCGAAAAGCACAGTGCTGGATAATCAGAAACCGTTGCTGCGGTCCTCCAAAAGAAAAAAAGGAAAAAAAATATTTCGCTCGCGTTCTGGATAACAATCGATAATGCAATCAACGAGTTGTCGAGTTGTCTTAATTTCTTTTTTTTCTAATATGTATCGCTCGACTCTCGAGTAGAAACCGCGCGATAAGTTCCCCCCGAGCGCGAATGTTCACAATTACTTTCGACCGTCGTATTAGTAGCGTGTATTCAATCAGCTCGAGCTGAACATTAACGCGTAATGTAACTCGGGATCGGGAATTGATCTCCGTATATCCGCTGGCGTTCTCCGGGCATAAGTTTTGTTCAAATCGCGAAACAGTCAGTCGGAAATGGTAATCAGGAAGCTCGATGATACCGCAAGATGCCACGGCTCAGAACCAAAGTAATTATGACGCAACGATATGTACAACGTCTCGTCTCTTCGACCATTTACGTTTCACTCGAAACGACTCGGTGCGAGCAGCGCACGTTTAATCGAAAACGTTACCACCGTGTGTATGCCCCCGATACCGCTTTCTCTGCGTTTCGGTGCTTTCAGGAGGAATGACTTTGGCCTGGTAGTTACGAATGGAAAAATTTCCAGATATACGCTCGTTGCCTCTGGCTTATCCTCTCTACCCGAGAGGCCCGCGTCTCTCTCTCTCTCTCTCTCTCTCATATCGGCTGACTTTCACTCCGAAATGTCAACGTGGTTGTGTTTCACTTTTCAAAAGCCGTGCATATCAATCAATTTGTGGCTAAGGCGACAAAGGGACGATTGTTGTTAAAGCGTGTTTCCGATTTCACCGTATCTTTCTGTTACAGAAGTGGGGACACCAACGGGGACGACACGTGCATGCCATTATCTGCAACCGGGGAATAGCGATTTCTCGCGCAGGAGGAAGACGACGCTCTTCTTGTATCAACAGACGTTAGACGTATCGATCCGTGTGTGCGTTCACCGATTTTTACGATCTCTACGAATAGACGAGATCCGACGATTGTCGGATTGGCTGCCGGCAGAGCAGGTTTTCGATTCACCGATCGTTTGATTGGCTGGCAGGACGAACTACCACTGCAAGTATTTCAATGGTCGAGAGAGGCAACAAGAAGATCTTGGCGCGGACATTTTCTTTGGTTATCTAGCTGTATGAGTATTATTCGACATCATAAAGCTAGGTTACCGGAGTTAAGCTCCTCGCCATATCAACTTCCACCGCTCTTTCATCGTTTTTCGTTTTCGTCGTTACCGCTCGGTGATCAGCGAACGTCAGAATTAACGGAAACACGAATAATCTGTATAATAAATATTTGCCATTTGTCTATTATTGTAAATAAATGTGAAGTTTGAAAAAAGAAAAATTTCCTGCAAAACCCAAACAATCCCTACTTGAATTGTATTTATTGACCATATCAATGAAAGAAAGAATTAACGATGCATAGAAGAATTTACGATGAGCGAAAAAAAAGATCGTGCCTATAACCGCGCTTCGAACATTTCTGTATTCCATCTGCATGAAAATCTACGAGTTGGGCATTTGTAATTACTAGAAATGTCATTGCCACGTGACTCGATTACCTATCAAGAACATTTCCGAACTTACAAACATCGATATTTCGTGGCCACGTTTCGTGAAATATTTCCGAGAAATATTGACTATCAAACTTTGGACATTGCCTTATTGATCAGTTCGTATTAAAATAAACACGATTACAGATGAATAAAAAAAGGAGAAAAAAAACGGTTATGCTCAAACGGTTATTCTCACCAGTTGCCAAATTTGAAGATATACTCTGATAAATTAAACTCTTTTCGTATCTTGTAATTAAACGAATTAAAAGAAGCTCGAAATTGTAAACCAAAGTTACGCTTACCTAAGAGAAACGAATTAAACTATGACACCAGATGAATACTTGGTAAGATATAACTTTCTAACGGAGACTAAATACAAAATTGATTTAGTTGTATCAACCTTAGGGGGCGCCATATTCCAATACAAAGAAAAGTAAGTAGGAATCGATACCGACCGAATTTGGCGGTTTTTACAAATTCTTTTCCCATCGTCGACGTACCGTTACTGAAATTACTTGGAATTCAACGATGAAAACGTTTAAAAGAAACATATGTAATAAGAAAGTCATGCTACACTTCACTCCTTGTATTACTATTGTATCATTTTGTCGATGATCTAATTTATCAATTAGTAATCTATTTCTTAGTACTCTAATGTTGCAACGAACATATGATGACTCATGAAATATTTCTCTTAAAACTACAATATAAATGCAAATGACAAAGAACAAGTCATTTCTAGAAACTCAACCACATAAAGAATTACGCCAAGAATTTTTTGAAACGATTAAAAAGATTTTTTTCAAACACAATCAAAAAGGTAAAATCCGAAAAGAATTAATTGGGAAAAAAAGACTCACTTAGCGAATACTTCTTTAAATAATTTAATATGATTAATAGCTTTTTATAATGTTAGAGAGTTAGCTTAATTTGATGACATAATTACCGATAACTTCCATTTCAAGTAAACGATATATATTCCGATTTTGCATACTGATTGATAGCACCAAGGCTTCAATTTAATCATGATTAATTAACAAAAAGCGTCGACATAAGAATGATTTATTCAAAAATAATGTTCGATTCTTCAATTCGCAACAAATTCCGGAAGTACTACACTAAGCAAAAAAAGAACCAATGTGCAATTTTGCAAGATGCAGCGTGCAATCCGATATTCGATCGAAGGGAAATTATGTATTTTTATTTCTTAGTAGGCGAACGATATTAGTAGCAAAGTGAAAAAAATTTATTGATCAAAGATTATTGGGATAAATTTAAATTCTACCGGATGTGAACTGGGCAGAATAAATAAAATGTTCTAGAACATTCTAGAACATTCTAGAATTTTGCCGAGTATATAAAGAGAAACCTAGACGTCGCACGAGTCCATTTATTGAACTGCCAGGTGTTCGATAGTGTGTTTGTTCATTTCTGTGTTTTAACTCTGTGTGTTTTAATATTTGACTGAATCTCAAGATATAATTTTAAATCGATTGGTTAAAAAAAGGTATTTAGTAAATTTATATAAAATTCATATACTTACTAAATTGTTTAATTGTTAAATTTCTACAAATTTAAAATTTTGATTAAATTACACGAAGTATAGTATTTCTATTATTACATTTTTCCTTTAATTCAAATCATTAATTTATTTATGAAAATATATTTTTGTATTTCTTAAAAAAGATTATGTATCACTCAAAGTACAGTGTTTTATTATACATGTGGTACATATCACATGTTTATGAAATGCTTTTGTAAAATACGTCAGAAAAAATAATACCACGAGGTATTTTTACAAAAGCATTTCAAAAATTAAAAAAAAATAAGTTCGTGAAATTGTTTAATTGTTTTTTAAATATTTATTGCAGATGTCAATGGAAATGGAAACAAAAGGAGAAGACGTGGAAACTTTTGCCTTCCAGGCAGAAATTGCTCAACTTATGTCACTGATTATTAATACTTTCTATTCTAATAAGGAAATTTTTCTGAGAGAATTGATTTCAAATTCTAGTGATGCTCTTGATAAGATACGTTACGAGTCTTTGACAGACCCATCTAAGCTTGATAATGGCAAAGAATTATTTATAAAAATTATTCCAAATAAGAATGATGGTACTTTAACCATTATTGATACTGGTATTGGTATGACAAAAGCTGACTTGATAAATAATCTTGGTACAATTGCCAAGTCTGGCACTAAAGCTTTTATGGAAGCACTTCAAGCTGGTGCAGACATATCCATGATTGGGCAGTTTGGTGTAGGCTTTTACTCTGCCTATTTAATAGCAGATAAAGTTACTGTTGTTTCCAAGCACAACGATGATGAACAATATCTGTGGGCATCTAGTGCTGGTGGTTCATTTACTGTTAGACACGATACTGGAGAACCATTGGGACGAGGAACAAAGATTGTTCTACATGTAAAAGAAGATCAAACGGAATACTTAGAAGAGAGTAAAATTAAGGAAATTGTAAAAAAACATTCTCAGTTCATTGGTTATCCAATTAAATTAGTAGTACAGAAGGAGCGTGAAAAAGAACTGAGCGAGGATGAAGCTGAAGAAGAAGAAAAAAAGGAAGAAAATGATGGAAAACCAAAGGTTGAGGATGTAGATGAAACTGAAGAGACAACAGAAGAAGAGAAGAAAAAGAAAAAGAAGACCATCAAGGAAAAATATACAGAAGATGAAGAACTGAACAAAACAAAACCAATTTGGACTAGGAATTCTGATGATATAACACAAGAAGAGTACGGTGAATTTTACAAATCATTGACAAATGATTGGGAAGATCATTTGGCTGTTAAACACTTTTCTGTAGAAGGTCAATTAGAATTTAGAGCATTACTTTTTGTACCAAGGCGTATGCCATTTGACTTATTTGAAAATAAGAAGAGAAAAAATAATATTAAACTGTATGTAAGAAGAGTCTTCATTATGGACAACTGTGAACAGTTGATTCCAGAATACTTGAATTTTATGAAAGGAGTAGTTGATAGCGAAGATCTTCCTTTAAACATCTCTCGCGAGATGCTTCAACAAAATAAAATCTTAAAGGTTATTCGTAAAAACCTTGTTAAGAAATGCATAGAATTGTTTGAAGAACTCACAGAAGACAAAGATAATTATAAGAAATTCTATGAACAATTTAGCAAAAACATTAAATTAGGTATTCATGAGGATAGTTCTAATCGTGGTAAACTGTCAGATCTCTTGAGGTATCACACTTCATCTTCTGGAGATGAAGTTTGCTCTCTTAAAGATTACGTAGGCAGAATGAAAGAGAATCAAAAACACATTTACTTTATTACTGGAGAGAGTAAAGAACAAGTTGCGAACAGTTCTTTTGTTGAACGTGTCAAAAAACGTGGTTTTGAAGTAGTTTATATGACAGAACCAATTGATGAATATGTAGTACAACAAATGAAAGAATTTGATGGAAAACAGTTGGTATCCGTAACCAAAGAAGGATTAGAGCTTCCTGAGGATGAAGAAGAGAAGAAGAAGAGAGAAGAGGACAAAGCAAAATATGAAAACTTATGTAAAATAATGAAAAACATTCTTGATAACAAAGTAGAAAAAGTTGTGGTGTCAAACAGACTGGTTGATTCTCCTTGCTGCATAGTTACTTCGCAGTATGGCTGGACTGCCAATATGGAGAGGATTATGAAAGCTCAAGCTCTTAGGGATACGTCTACTATGGGATACATGGCAGCAAAGAAACACCTTGAAATAAATCCTGATCATGCTATTATTGATACTCTTCGTCAAAAAGCAGAAGTTGACAAAAGTGATAAAGCAGTAAAAGATTTAGTAATTCTGTTGTTTGAAACAGCTCTTCTTTCATCAGGTTTTACATTGGATGAACCACAGGTTCATGCGGCAAGAATTTATAGAATGATTAAGCTAGGACTTGGTATTGATGAAGAAGAATCTGCACCAGAAGAGCAAACAATTGAAGAAGTATCTCCTGTGGAAGGAGATACAGAAGATACTTCACGAATGGAAGAAGTAGATTAAGATTAAGATCTAAATGTGATATCAATGTGTAAATGAAAACATTGTAATCATTAAAAGACTGTTGAAATAGCCACGTTTTATGTGGTATTATCTAATTCCACTTTTTGTATCATACAGTTTTGTATGATACAAAAAGAAATTTTTTGATGCCAAATACATAAATTACTTATAATAAAATAAAATTTATTACGATATGTATATATGTTTGTGTGTATTTTTACTATCATATCATACTAAATACAAAAAAAATATAACAATAACAAAATTACAATATATAGACAAAAAGTAGCTAGAGAAAAGTGAATAATCGCCGCAATTTCACGAATTTCGAAAATGGAGATAAAACAGATACCCATTTCTTCCTTAATGTCGCATACTAAATGAAATAACCTATATTAGTATTTAAATTTGGTAAATTTTAATGTACTGCATGTTTCTCTTGTGTAAAGTACATGAACTAAACTAAATATACTTAAATATACTTAGGTGAAATTAAGTAGAAAAGTTGCTTATTCATTCCTGGCGATATCATTAATGTTATCTTCGCAAAACAAATTGGTTTCACACAGGTATCGGACGATTATTCCGTGCTCGCGAAAATATGTCAAAACACGCCATCTACTCAAAGCTTTAAAGTGATTGAAAAACGTTTCTATTACAAAAACAATTTGATCTTCGATTAAGACAGTAGAAAAACATTTAAGAACAATTATGATGGCAAGTAAAGGTTGGAAGGTTAGTGTATTGGTATAATTAAGAAAAAAAAGTATAAAATTATATTAATATATGCGTGTAACATAAAAATTTGTCAATTTATAAGAATTAAATCTTAATAGGTAGTAAAACCACATGTGCCTATGATTAAATTTCGTAAAGGTGGAATTAACAGAGGTAATAATATCGAGTCAAAGTTATTGAATATAATCGAATGTTTCAGTTAAAAAAAGCCGACTGAAATCGTTGTTATTGGTTAGCTCATCCAGGTACAGCTACACCATCTGTGCAAGCAGGGCCGACTGTGTCACAGAAAAGTCCTGGTGCAACAGGACCTAATGTAGTTGTTTTACCAACGATAGAAGATATTTATCTTCCTCCACGATTTCAAAGACGACCTCTTGATGAGAAAGAAATTGCATACATTAATGCAAGTATATTGTTACTTTATTATTTATTTAAGCAACTAGTCATTCACATAGAATATAAATTATTGAAATATAAGTGAATTTACGTAATATTTCTTGAAATCAGTGTGCAATGAGAAAAAGAAAAAATTTCTAATGAATGAGTCTTTTTGTGTTACAGAGAGGCGGTCCAGAATAAATTCCTTGCACAATGTATAGGATATTATCAGCTATAGAACTATTTACTAAATCATACTTATTACTAAATCATTTTACTATTTCATGTTTTCTGTAATTAATTCTCTAAATGCCTTTAAATAAATGCCAACAAAACAATGAACTATAAATTGTACATATTTTTATCATCTATCAGACAAGGTCTCCCTTTGCCTATGTGTCATTGCCAAAACTTGCTATTTCTGGCTTGCTTTTTGGCTTATTCTTATAACAGAATAGTGGTCCTGTATAAGAAAAAAGAACATTACGTTATTCTGTTTAAATATTTGTATATAGATACATAGTATTATAATTAAAAATTAGTCAGCTTACAAATATAAATATAAGACGTATCAAATTTTTTTTACTACAGTTTATATTAAGTACTCTTTATATATGCAGAATTATCTTATTGAATTAAATATAACAAATCAAAAAGATTTCTACTTTTGAATTTGTACTTTTTTATTTTTTCTTTCTACGAATAGATTTTATAAAGCGTAAATAAGAAAATATTTTGAGAATAGAAGTCAATAGACACAGCCCTGTTCCATGACAGAAATAGCAGACGACAGTGTGCTGTGTCTTCCATCTACTTTTGCGATCCCTGGACGTGCTAGTGAACGATCCATAGTTATTTTACATTTTATCGAAATTGCGAGAATTACACGAACGACGAATTTACGAATATGACTGAAATAACGGATTTCGGTCCAAGAAAGACGATTTTTATCCTAGCGATTGTAGCCGGGTGTTTTGCGGTATTATGGCCGAAAATTTTTTATCCAATGCTAACAGCATCTGTCAATCCACATCATACGTCGGACAATTCTGGTAAGATTTTATCAAAATATCTCATTCTTCAAATGAAAATAAAGAGAAACACGTGACACATGTGCATTAAAATTTTCTAAGTCCAAACTTTAAATTTTAAATTTTATTTCTATAGAATTTTTAAAATTAATTAAGTTAGTCGAGAATATTCTTTTCTTGTAGCATTAAAATTTTATATTTCTAACTAATTATTTGAAAGTATAAAATATGGTTTTGACACGTTGTTTTTTTTCTTGACGATGAATTAAATTCTTAAATGTTTGTTAGCATGCTGCGATGTAATTTTTGAAAGCGATGTCACTGCTGCTGATATAATGTATGAAATATGTCAGAATATACTGAAACATCATCAAATTGATTCAAGAGTAAGGGATGCTTTGAAAAGTATAAAATTAACACCACAAAGTGCAAATTTGTGTAGAGAAGAAATTTTAGCCAGATGTGGTATAGATTTATCTACATTTCTTGCTGAAAGGGAACGTCTGGGAAAATCTTATAAACAAGTTTTAGAAGAGATCAGATCGTTTAATAGTTCCCTATGTCTTAAAATACACTTTCGTATACCTCTTTCTCAACTAGGAACTCCACATTTAATTCGAAATCATATTTTAATGCCTCACAGTAAGAATTATACAAGGTTTTATTCAAAATTTTTAACATTACCTATTAATAAGCATGCACAGCTTTCATTTGCTATTAACATAGTTACATCATTTGAACTTTTAATACTACTATTTGACTAAACTAATAATTATACTTTCAATAAAGAGTGCCCGTTTGATATTATTAAACTAATTATATATGGAAAGCAGATTCGAGTTATCTCTTCTATTTGGCAAGTTGCCAGAAGAGCAAATATAACTAGAGATGAGTAGATGGAGAAGATAGATTTGGCTTATAGTTATAACTTTAAATATAACAGATTTTATCACTATATAAAATGATAGTGTACTAACATTATTTTTATAGACTCTACAATTATAATAACATTTTAAGTTTTGTTTGTTTTATATGTGTTTTTTAAATAATACTTTAAAAAATAATATTTGTATTTTTAGATACTATAAAACAAGAACGAAGTACACCTCCACATGCAGGTGGTTTACATCCTGCATTGAGAGAACGTGGTAGAACTATACCTTCTTCTCATATTGTACCAAAAGTTGCAGAGAGACCTGATCATGTTGTGCCAAAAATGAGACCACCTTTAGGAGGTGCAGGGCATGTTGTTCCTGCACCAAAAGGAAGTAGTACTATGGGTATTATTATGCCATTATATACTTTGGGCATTGTATTGTTTTTCTTATATACAATCGTAAAGGTAAAACATTCTAAATTTGGATATTTAAATAACTTTGTTTCAATTTTATAATACCTTATTGCAAATTATTTTATTAGGTGCTGAGAAAAAATTCGGATAGTGAAATTATTTCAGAATATCCAGGAGCTACAGCAGAGAAAGAATTTCGAAGAATGGTATTTAGTCCTGAAGCTTTTGCTACTGCAATGACTGGTGGTACAATGCATTATCAGAAAGAAAGATCTCCATCACCACAAAGGCCTGCTCCTACCATAGAGGAATTAAAAGACCGTAAGTTCTTTAAGTATTTAAAACACATTCACAACACTTGATTTACATTATCATTAATGCAGTGTTTTCCTTGAAAGCTAGTTCCTTTAAAGAAATACTGAAAAATAAGGTACATGTTTTTTTGAGTATCTAATCAGATTTTTAAATGGTGTTGCATGATGCAAGGTTTGCACAATTAGAACACACACGTATTTATATCATAAAATTTAACAAAAAAAAAAAAAAAAAAAAAAAAAAAAATAAAAAAAAAAATAAAAAAAAAAAAAAAAAAAAAAAAAAAAAAAAAAAAAAAAAAAAACAAAAAAAAAAGGAAAGAAAAATTAGACTAAAATTAAAAATATTGTAAGTACTCGTGTATATTCTCTGAACACGTTTGGTAATGTTATACATGCTGGAACACAAGAAGCGGCAGGAGACATAGAGATAGATCAACTGAGACGACGTTTGGTCGAGACGGAAGCAGCCATGGAAAGAATTGTTGTTCAGATGGGCAACATATCACGTTCAGTTATGCATAGTTCAAGCCCACAACAAGAACTCAAGGTTTACTAGACTAATTATGAAACAATTTAAATTTTCAGTTCTTTAGTCCTTAGAAATGTGCACGTTGTTGTGTTCTGATTGCGTTTCAAGTTTTACCTTTCCTGTTGTACATACATATTCATTACGAGATCTTCGACATTTTGCTTTTTCTTATATTCCAATGCTTCTGTATAACCATATTTAAATTATTGATCATTTTTTATACATTCGTCATAAAAATGTGCATACTCATATTTTAGCTGAGTGAAGTACTCGTTAAAAGCATTTAAGTCATTAAATGTATTATAAATGGTAGAATTTATAGTTCTTATTTTTACATTTAAATAGTAGATGGGCCTCCAAAGTCCAAAGGCCTGGCAGAGGTTGATCGCTCACCTAAGGTATATTCTTTGCCTCAAAGATTACCTAACAAGAGTAACCAGTTTGTGACAAATTGTTTGTTTTATATTTTTCCCACAAGTAATGAATCTCGTATATTTGAATCACCAACAATCATTTCAATTGTTCATATATATAATTTATGTTAATGGATAATATAACAATGTATATGTTATAATAATTTTTATAATTCTCCTCATTATTATTTTCATATATGAGTTTATGAATAAAGATGTATTGTTAATGGTATAGTGATAAGTATATTGTCGATGGAAATTGTTTTTAATGAAATAATTGTTGGTAATTTCGGTAATTTCGGACATGTCGATAAATAAATATTAGCGAAATATTATCATTTGAATGTAATCTATGTACATTCAGATACTTTTATATTCTGATATTAAAGAATCAATTTTGCAATAACAGTGTTTCATTGTATTTATTATGTGGCAAACCATATTAAAACATATTAAAATTGCTTAAACATAATTGATAATTTAAATGCATGCTTACAAATTAATTATCATTATTTAGAGTATTTAGTTATTGTTGCATTACAATTTTTTTTTTATAGAATAGCATGATTTTTAAATAACTTTTTGTTGTAAAATGTGTATATTTTAAATGCTACATTGTATACATTTAAAATATATTTAAAAAAGAGAAACATATTTTTTAGTGATTTATAAGTATTAACTATTTTAATATATTTATTTATATATTATATTTATTTTCTATTGGAAATTGCTCAATTATTATTTTTAAAAAATAGTACATAAATTTATTCATTTGTATTATTTAATTTACAGGACAATGTCGTTGTCCAGGCTGAACATAGTACAACAGATGAAGAAGTAGAAAATGTGGAACATTCACCAACTGTTAAAGTCATGGGTATGGAAATGACAGCTAGTTGCGAGGGTAAGGGTAGTAGACCTACTACTCCTATAATTCCAATTTTACAAAGGTAAAGAAAATATTTTGAGAAAAAATACATTTGTTGAAATATATAGTATATTTAATAATTCTAACGAAATTGTTTCAGTCATATTGAGAGAGAAAAGACACCACCAAAACCAATATATTTAGAAGGTGCACTTCCTCCACAGTGTGAATTACTTGTAACAGATTCAGAAACACAAGCTCAAAAAGCAGAAGAAGATGTAGAGGCACCTGTTGTGCTTTCAGGCAAAATGACCCTCTCTCTCATCAGTCTCGACCAAAATGCAGCTGTAAGAAAATATTAGAATTACCAACAGAATCAAATGAATCTGCGGAGCCTTGTTTTATTTGGTGATTCTTTCATTCATTTAATTATTTGCTTCTGTACAGATTACTTAACATGAAAATGACAGATCACGGGTAGGATGTATAAATTATTTTTTCGAATAATTACTTACATAAATGGAACATTAATATGCTATTGTGCAACAGCAATTACTAATTTATGATTTGTTTTAAGAACTAATATTTAATTTATATTGTTTACTAAATAAATTATTAATCTATTAGTTTTGAACAAATATGTACACATTACATATATCGCATTTTTCTCACTGTTATAAATATTAATATTTATGTGACTAACATATGAATAACTGAATAATTAATTTATAACTTTGTTACAAAATACCATACATTATTCGCCTAAACTGTTTAAATTCATACAATCATTTTACATTTAGTTACTTCTTTCTGAATTTATGATTACTACACTTGATTGAATACAATCTTTATATGTTTTTCTTTATATAATTTAGACATTATAATGTTATACTAAAAATGAAGATACTAAATATCGTACCATTACTTTAGGAATTTGAAAAAGAAGATCGAGAAATACAAAATGCAGAAGATACAACAGTCTCGAACATAAAAGATATGGGAAAATTATTAAGAATAGCTGATGAAAAAGAGGAAGTAGATGCCAGTAAAGTACAGATTGATGAAATGAAAAAAAGTCAGGAAGTGAAACAAGAGCAAGTAAACAAAGAAGAAGAAAAGCATGACATATATCTAGAACAAGAAAGGTTTAGAAATGAACAAGAACAAATAAACGAAGGAAGAAACAAGATGGAAATAGATGAAATTGAAAAAACAGAAGAAGATGAAGAAGAAGTAGAATTATCTGATGATGGAGAAGAAGAAAAAGCAGAAGAGAAATATACTGAAGGAGAAGGCGAAGTAGATGAAGAGGATAATGAAAAGGAGGAGGACGATGAAGAAGGAAACCAAAAAGAAGATAACAAAGAAGAGCAGGAGGAAGACGAAGAGGAAGTGGAGGAAGGAGAAGAAAATGAAGAGGAAGAAAGTGAGGATGAAGAAAAAGAAGATGAGGAGAATGAAGAACAGGAAATGACAGAAAGTGAAGAAGAAGAAGAAGAAAAAGAAATGGTAGGCAAACAAGAGAGAAATCAGAACAATAGAGAAAATATATAAAAAATGAATCTCATTTTATTAGTGAGAGACAACAAATATGAAAAATCAGAAGATAATAACGGTTGTAAAAACAACGAAATTGTAAAAATTTTTGAAAGGAAAGTGAAATAGCGCAAATTAAAGAATGAAAATAATGAAAATAATGGGTTGCCTTATAATGAAAAGACAGTTCAGAATAAAAAGAAAAAACTATAATAACAATGTTTAACTAAATCAGTGTTTACCAATCTTGAAAATTTACAGACTATAGTAAAAAGGGATTAAAAAATAATTACATGGTATAGATCTTGGTTAAGCACTGCCAAAGACCTAATATGTTTATAAAAATCGAATTTATTGTATGATTACATTTTTGCCTATTGTATCTTATATTTATATTTCATAGAATCAAAAATTTACTAATCAGAGGGGCCAAATAAAAGGCAATGCACCGTGCACATGTCCAATGAGTTATTGTGCAATGATGACCACAGAAATCAAGCAGTCAATAGGCACTAAATAATTATTAATATGTATTACTGTGGTATTAATTCTATATTGAGTATGATGATTGGCAAGCACTGATCTCTGTAATGCTTGTACACATACCAATCATTTGAGTTTAATGTTATTTAGAATTTTTTATTATGCTGGCAATTTATTAACTTTTTGTTCATTTTTTATTTACCGTATTCAACTTCATATGGAATTCTGTATGCAGTATTTGAGTCACATTTAAATGAGAATTTTTTAATGATGTACTTTATAAAACCATTTAGTATATAGCCATGTCATTTTCATACCTATGTTTAATTGTGCAGTTCATATTGAACACAAATATTCATCATATTATGTGGCGTTCGTTATGTAAAAATGTAAAAATTAAAATACAAGTTAAAGTTGTATTCCTAGGTAAAAATGAAAAAAATTAGTTTAATTGCATGATCTTCCATAATGTTAACAACATATTTTAATGTTCCAAGTCATATTTTAATAGTCATTATAAGATGAAGTTATATGTCAATATAAATAAATGACATTAATTGTGGATTATGATTAAATACGTTTCAAGATATTTTTATGTCAATAATATAAAGTTTCCGCATTTTTTGTAATACCTATTACATACTATTAAAAAAACGCGGATTTTATAAATTATATTAGTTATAATTTAGTTTATATTAGTTATAATTTAGTTTATATTATAATTTAGGAATTACGCCTAATCGTAAAATTGTTAAAAACCCTATATATTTCCCTATGTATTGTTTAAAACAAGTACAATATAAATGACTTTGATAATGATCAACTGATTTTTTTTTATGATAATTGCTTTAAAATGTAGTTAAATTATAATCAAAGTAGGAGCATTTTGTAATGATGATTCGTCCATTATAGTAGCATGCACCGTGTGGATCACCCCTAGGATAGGTGATGGAACTAATTTGCGCTGTTGCTCTCTTTGTCTATCGCACGTATATGACTGTCCTTATCGCACACTAAAAAACAAGAATTTCTCTTTTTAGTACCACCGAGTTATCAATAGATGGCGCCACCGTCGCTTCTAAACATTGACAGGTGATAGTTTTTGCACAAATTACGAAAAGACATTAATTAAAAGGAATCATTTGTGAACTGTTATGATTGCGTCTTCAATTTCAGAGACCTTAATATACGTTCTATGTTTTGTTTAAGTATAGTTTACGTATATAAAGAACGTTTCAATTTATTTTACGTTAGTAGTAGCGCCAGTAGTGAGTGTACAATTTCTCGCAAACTATAGTGAATATTAGATTCAGATTTATTTGCGAACGTAATTGATAGCATTATCTTTGAAATACATGCTCGTGGAGTGCAAATTTGTGGCGTGAAAAATTAAAATTAATTGTTCCCTTTATATGATTATAAAGCGTTTAGTTCCACCGGTCTGCCACAACGCGGCGCTAGTGTTTCTTACCCCGTAAAATAGAGAAATTTTCATTTGCGAAAAAACGTAATTTAGCGAAATGATTTGTGAGCTCTTGTGATTGTATTATCCTAATTAGACCCTTAGCTTTCTTTTCATACCCCATTTGACCCGTAAAATGCAGAAATAAGTATTTTTACAAATAATTAGTACCACTGAGTTACCGCTAGATGGCGCCATCATGTCCATTTTGTGACAGTTCGCACTAATTACGAAAAAAACCTAATTTAGAGGAATAATTTGCGAACTTTTTTATATGCTTCCTTAAAATTAGGCTCCCCGCTTTCTTTCTATCTGTGTTTTGTCCTAGAAAAACGTGTGTATAAAAAGTTGAATTTTTTTTTTAAATAGATCGAAGGATGTCCTTGTCCCACACTATTGCTTTCCTTGTCTAATAACGCTAGACAAGGAGAGTGATAGCGTGTGACAAGGACATATTCGCGCCGTAGACAAGGAGAGTGATAGTGTGCGACAAGGACAACAATATATAATAGTTCCATCATTTCACCGCTACGCAACGCTAGTATTTTAATGCCTCTAGCGGCTAGGACATGCAGTCTTTCCTTAATTGTACCAGTTCCAAACACACGAATATTACAAATCTTAAGTGGATGCCGCTTAGCTACGGATAAGTGCGATCTTTAGGTTAAGCGTGCAGCGTACAGAACACTTTCATCTTTAGTACCATCTACTGACGAATTGCAAATTGTATGTTTTCGGTTATATATAGCTGTATCTATGTACAAAAATGAAAAATCCCATGCAAGAGCAAAGGAAGCAGATCTTTCTCTCAATAACCGACCCACTAGATTTTGTTCTGCGTGACACTCTCAACCAATATTCTTAAATTTAAAAATGGATTGGAAAAACCAAACAGATCCACATTCTTTTCGGGGAATCTCTTTCTTCTCATCTTTGCACGACACGTGTTGATTCAAGTACAAGTCATTGTTTCAAATCTTGGGATTATTGAATTATTACAGTTGAATTCGGTAGAATATATTTAATTTTATACAAAATATAAAATAATAATATATCAAATTTTACAATTTATTTTGCTTTGGGGATTACGAGAGAAATGGTTGTAATTATAGAAGATGAGAAACTAATTTTTTTTATAGAAAGAATCATTTATAGTGATTCAGTTGATTGCTATTTTATGTCTAAACGAGTTCTGCGTTTATGGTATTAATAAGAATACCGGTCCAGTAATAGATTATTTAAGCTTGTATATTTTAGTAGTAATAGTTATCTTTAATGTTTTTATTAAAGAAATAAATAATATTATTATATTAAGAAGTTTATGTTTTTTTTAGAATATAATTATCTACATTATATGAATGATTCAAGTTTATAATGAAACTATACAAACTATATAATAAAGAACAAATACTTATGTAGTATCATTAAATAACTAAATTAATAATATTGTACATTTGCACACAATATTGCAATCTAAACACATATGTATGTACATAACGATATACATAAGTTCCCTAACCTAAATGTATCACATAAATTATCTTGTAACCTCTGTTTATTTCGAAATTATAATCTAATAAACAATAAGATTCATTTAGTATCTTATAAATTATAAAAGTTTTATTAATACAAGTTTTTTAATACTATAAAAAATTTAAGATTAAAATAAGTTCTTTATTTTATATTTTATATATTAACCTATAAAAGGTTATTTCAATTTATATATAAAAGACTATTATAAAATTTTATTAATAATTTTGTAATAATGAAAAAAGCATAAATTCTTTGTTTGAAACATGAGTTAATATTTGTTATTACAAAATTATAATTAATGAATTAGTGATTATATACATGTTTAATTACATGTTTAACAAATATATTATATATACTTATGTATGTTTAATTTAAAATATTTTTATTATTTTTAGTGGATAAATGTAATAGATGAAAATACGACATTTTTTTGAGGGTATCCTTATAGGCATTCCTATTGGAATCACCTTTTTGGATACAATTGGTTATGTAGCCAAGGTAGAAGGAGTTTCTATGCAACCAACTTTAAATCCAGATGTAAGGAATCCTGATTATGTTTTTCTGAATCGTCGGGCAATTCGTACCCAAGATATTCAACGTGGTGAAATAGTAACTGTAAAATCTCCAAAAACTCCACAGCAAATTTTGATTAAACGTGTCGTAGGACTTTCTGGAGACATTGTACGTACACATGGTTATAAAGCAGACATTCTACAGGTATTGAGAATTATTTATTCTTTGCTTATACAAATCTTTACTTATACAAGTTTGATAATTATATCCATAATTACTTCTTAGGTACCAGAAGGTCATTGTTGGGTAGAAGGAGATCATATTGGACGTTCTATGGACTCCAATACCTTTGGACCAGTTTCTCTTGGATTGATCACTGCTAAAGCTACTTCTATAGTTTGGCCACCTAGCCGTTGGCAATATCTTTATCCTTCTATGACAAATCATGATTTTCCATTAAATTCACCAAAAGTACCAGCTGGATAATATAGAAAAAAAAAAAAGAGAAAAAAATGAGGGCTGTTAGTTTTGTTAAAAGACTGCAGTGGGATTTACCTGGTACTGTATGTAGATATGGTTTAACAATAGGAGATGTTGACAATGATGGTGATAATGAATTAGTTGTTGGCACTGCAGAAGGAGAACTTTATATTTTTAAAGTAAATAGATATTATACTATTTACTAGTAATTCATTGTCATAAATTGTTACATTACTATATTACAGGGTTTAGAATTATGGCAAAAGATACCTGGATTAGGTCTTGTAACTAGTGTAGCAATAGGAGATATTTTTAATTATGGACGAAACGCATTGGTTGTAATATGTGGAGATGGCTGGGCACATATCTTTTATAGCCCAAGATCTGTCAATCCTAGTATCATCAATGCAACTTCTACTCAACAGTTAATAAAAGAAGCAAATGACCAAGATAACATAAAACATGGTGAGTTGAAAATTGTATCGCGTTAAAAGAAAATTATAGTTTGTATATTATTGAATGAACATCATAGGTCATGCAAACATGGATATAGAAACAGCTGTTAATATGACAAGTTCCTTAAGTTTAGATCAAGTAGATGGCAACAACGAACTTAGCGAATTATCTGGTAAAATGGAATGTGTCCATGTACAAAGAATTCCGACCAATACAAAGATGGTTTTAGTAGCAGATGTTGATAAAGATGGTGCAAACGAGATGATACTTGGTTTGACTGACCGTGTGGTTAGATCCTACAGATGGTCAAGCAATTTAGAATTAGGAAGAGGAAAGTTAGTTGGATTAAATAAGTGGGAATGTGCCAATCAAATAGGAACAGTCACATTACAGGTATAATAAATATATAAAAAGGGGGAATTTTAATTTAAGGTAATGACAAATTTTGAAATTTTTATTTAGCATATGGCAGACGGAACACCAACTTTGTTAGTTGCTCAACCTGGCGGAACGTTTATGCGAATTAAATGTAATCCAGAAGATTGCCATTTAGAGGAAGAAACTCGCCACCAAGGTAACGAAACAGCAGCGAGTTGCGTAGACTATCAGACGTTAGGAATATCAAGAATGCGCAATCAAAATATTTCAACTGAAATTATTGGAAATCTGGAGTGTATAGTAGAGAATAAAGTGTCGAATTACGAATTCAAAGAGTCATTGTTCAAATCAAGTGAAACTCAACATGGTAAAAATTTGAAATCTGTCTCGTTAGAACTTAAAAAAAATAACTCACAATCGGAAGTAAGGAAAGACAGCTTTAGTACTGCGGAAGGACGTAGGAAAAGTTTAACGACTGAAAATTCTAAAACGAATCCTAGTCGAGATCAAATTGACGGTAACGTTCTTGGAGGCAACATAATTATTGGTGATTACGATGTTAAGTCGGAAAAGGATTCTCTACTGCCTACATACAAGCATTTTTCGCGCCAAGATATTGGCAGTAACAGTAAGACAAACGATTTAAAAGGAAAAAGTCAAACTGAAATTGATGTGAACATACAAAATAATTTATTACAAGGAAAACCTTACGCTCTTGCTACTTTAGATGGGACAATAATGTTAGTTAAGGATGAAATCATATTATGGTAAAATTTAAAAATTGCAGATATATAATATATATACAAATAAATATATATATTCTATAAATTACACACTATTTTTTAGGTCGATGCAAGTAGATCATCAGATATTCGCTTTATGTCGCTTAGACGTAACTGGTGACGGTTCTGATGAGATAGTAGCTTGCGCATGGGATGGGCAAACCTACATCTTAGATCAACAACGCAATAGCGTACGTTTTCAATTTGAAGAGCCAGTTAGAGCATTTTGTACTGGTAACTATAATGTTACTCCTGGTTTTCCAACACCTTGTCTGGTGTATAACAGTTTCAATAACAAGGTAAAGTTTATTATTTGTAATGAGCAAGCTTGTGATGAACAAGTAAGATCAATAACCAATATTTACAGATTTTTCTTTATTATGACGTTACGCTTCCAAGCATGGTCACTAAGCCTTTGAATCCAATAGAGGAACTGGATTTCGAAGAAAAGAAAATTTTAGATAATCTCCTAGGGAATTGTACCGATATAGAGAGACAACAAAAACTACAGGAGTTAACAGAATGGTTGTTGTATGGAACATCTTAGAAACAACTAACGTTGTATAATTATATACAAAGAACAGAAAAATATATACAGATTCTTATAAATGTTAATCTTGGTTTTCTCTCTCTATTACGTAGTATTACATTATATATAATTTTTAGTTCGACTGAACTATTTCTTCCTAGATAGGAGCAATGTTTGTTTAGCGTCCGAGGAATTTATTGCTTGTATTTTCATATCTTTTCTATTCGCGAGAATTTTTTTTTTGTCCGTATTGACAGGATCCAGCCGTTTGATCCAATATTTGTCGTCATTGCTGCTTTAGCGTGAAGGATATATGACCGACCGAAAATTCTTGGTAGATTTTTAACAAACAAAATGGTAATGATATCGGTAACTGAGGAACTGAAGATTCAACTGGCAGACTGATTTCAGGATGCTCATCTATTTACAGAACATTACGAAAGACGGAACTTTATCTACCTATCGTAAATTAGACTGATATTTCGTGCAAAATGAGCAGAACATATAGCATTGAGTTGAACGTTATCATTATTAGTAGGAATGTAGCTCGCATCGAGTACTTTTCCAAGCTTTTACGAAATTGCTGTATTTAATATTTATAGATTGACCATCAGTTTGACGCCTTTCCGAAATCCTCTAAATTAACAGCTTAGATTTCAACTATTGATTTACGTATTGATGAATCTCGTTCTTTGATAAACAAAGCAACAAAAATCAAAAAAATCAAGACGTAAGTGTGGCAAATATCGAACTTCATTGATCGAGCATTATCTTATTGCGAATGAAGGAAAAAGTGAAATAGTTTTATTAATTTCGATAATTGATCAATAATAGTTTCACTCGCCGTGGAACGAAAGTGGACGAACTCCTCTACCGTCTTCTTTTATCGTGAGTTAATCTTCAATTTCGATTTCATTAATTTTAGAATGGCAGAGAACGAAACGAGTTCATTGCTCGGAACGGAACTGAAGCAACTTACGTTTGGATGGACCGATTACACATTGTTCAGCAGTCTCTTAGGGATCAGTGTCCTCATAGGGATTTATTTTGGTTTTTTCGACAAAAAGCAGGACAACACTACTGAGTATTTGCTCGGAGGAAAGACGATGTCCTGTTTCCCAGTTAGCATGAGCTTGGTCGCCAGGTAAAACGTTGTCGAAAGTATTTTTTTTCTTCTAAAGGACACGAGTCAATCGAATCGATGAAAATTGATTCGACAATTCTTTCACAATGTTTTTAATTTATTTCAGTCACATATCGGCAGTCTCTTTGCTCGCTATACCCGTCGAAGTATATCAATATGGCACACAGTACGCTGTCTGTATTTTTACATCGCTTATAACGTGTACTCTCGTTTCGCTCATCTACATACCGGTATTTTATAAATTACAAACGACCAGCTCGTTTGAATACCTGGAACT
Organism: Frieseomelitta varia; assembly: GCF_011392965.1. Taxonomy (NCBI): domain Eukaryota; kingdom Metazoa; phylum Arthropoda; class Insecta; order Hymenoptera; family Apidae; genus Frieseomelitta; species Frieseomelitta varia. Next base: position 294,299 of record NW_025109817.1, read on the forward strand.
GAGGTTTACGAGGTCCGTCCGGCTATTCGCCTCGTTTCTTTATACATTTTCTTTGATCATTTATGTCCCTTTGATCATATACGTACCAGCGCTAGCATTTTCGCAGGCAACATCGATCAATCTCTACCTGCTTACTCCGATAATCTGCACTGTATGCACATTCTACACGACCATCGTAAGTTACTCCGATTATAATTACTTTTTAAATAGATCGTAAGTGTCGTTTGAGAAAAATCCAGTTACGGAGTATTCAATGATTTTCCCAGAGGTTTCACGTTTAATGATCGTTCCAAGTCCATTTCACTTAACTTTTCATAGACTCGCGTATTAATAATAGTGCATATTGAGTTTCAAAATTTCATATTCAAATTTCAATATAAAATTTCTTCATTCACATTTAAATTGTTCAAAGTGATTTTTACTCAATCGTTGATTTGCTCAACTTGATGGATTTATCTCGAGTATCTCTACATCCGAATAATGAAGATAATTAATTCGAAACTTTTCCACGGAAATTTTACAGATTTAGAAGAGAAACTTTCTTTTTTAGAAATTTCAATGATTTCTCGTCAGATTATATATTTCTGTTCTCCTGATTATATATTTCCCTATTATATATTTTTGTTTTTCCAAAGCTAGATGGCATTGAACGATCTTTAGGCATCCATATTTCTGCGACATCAAAAGCTTTAAAATTAAACATTACTTTATATAAAATAACGAATCTGTAAAATACGAATATTATCATAGTAATAATCATCGTTAAAAAGTACTAAAAATTTAATTATCTAGCATAATTATCGAATATTAAAAATGTCCTGAGATTTCTGATCGGCAGTGTAAACTGAATACGAAAGAAAATGACGATTGAACTGTTGCTTCGCTTTAATGAGTTAAAATGAGCTAGAGGAAGCAAAAAAAAAAAAAAAAAAGAAAAAAGAAAAACACGTGTAGATCAGTTTCTGTCAGTCGAAAGTGAATGACTCGAAATGACGAGTAGATGATAATGCGATATTTACGAGCATCATTTACCTAATCTCAACGTTATCGCACACGAGAGAGACTATGGGAGTAAAGCAGATTGTACGAAAGATACGAATAAAATTGTAATGGTTATGATTTAAAACGGAATTACAGTTGTTTACATAGCAGGTCGATTTTCGTCAAATGTTTACACTGCTTGCAAAATCTAAATACGATCTACTGGCGATTACAACGATTACATTCCACCGGTGCATAAATAATTAATACAATTAATGATACGTTCGTTTTGACAGTGTATTTATACCTTTCTTAAAACGTTCAGGGAGGATTGAAAGCTGTAGTTTGGGCGGACACCATTCAAATGATTGTAACCTTGGGAAGTTTGTTTGCCGTGTTTGTTTTGGGCACCATGGCCGTGGGCGGTGTATCCGAGGTTTGGAGACTATCGGAAGAGGGTAGAAGAATAGTTTTCTGGAAGTACGAGTGTCTATTGAGCCTCGAACATATCGAGACGGTAGAATAATTTTTGATTTACGGTTTATTTGTTTTATCACGTTGCAGTATGGACCCTAGCCCATTTGTTAGAAATTCATTTTGGGGAATGTCAGTTGGAATGACGATAACGTGGTTAACAGGATTGGGCATTAATCAATCGTCCGTGCAAAGATTTTTATCTGTGCCGAACGTCAAGGAAGCGCATAAGTGAGTATTAGAGCAACGGTGCCGAATATGAGCCTCCATTTTCGTTTGATTAAATGTCGATTTGCGGGCAAAAAGAAAAATGGTGAAAGTTCTTGCGTTGTTACTTTTGTCGTTTGTCTATGGATATTTAAGATATTTAAGAGGGCATTTCACAGATACAACTATTATGAAAATTTATAATGATATTATCTTTGATATAGAATCCTACTTAATGTTGAAACTACTACTTAAAATTAAAAGCTGCTTATTTATTGTTTGGATATAAAAGGTGAGATCAACAGTATTTATGAAAATAATTCTGTCATCAGGGATAAATAAAATAATTCTGATCCAAGATAATTTTGCTTTGCACAGAAATAAATACTTATCGTGTCAGAAATATTCGTAATCTAAGAATAGTTTGTTAATAATTCATTTGTACAATAATTAGTTGATAATATCAAGGCTCATTGAAATTAATAAAAAAAAAAAAAAAAAAAAACTGAAAAAAGTCCCTTCGTAAATGACTATAAAAATTCGCGACGAGAAACGCTTAATGGCATATGCCAGACGAATGGTAATTTCAGTGATTGCAGTCATTTCTGACCAATCAGATGGATCTTCATATTCGGTGCCGTTAAAAGCATGCCATTTAAAAGCAAGAGAAACGTGTACTGAGCCTCGATTTCCTTTTTCTGCTAGGGCAATGGCGTCCATGGGGATATCCATTGTGATAGTAAAATGGGTGTCGGTATTTACGGGACTTATAATGTACGCCAGGTATCACAAGTGCGATCCTATAAGTACACACGTGTGTATCCTTTTTTCTTCGTTACTTAATCCCGTATGGTTACAGACTAGATTGCTCTTGTTCTCCGTTCTCAATAAAGTTAATAAATTCGTTTCCAGGTAATTTCCAGGAGCGACCAATTACTTCCGTATTACGTATTGGACGTCGCCGCGAATATTCCAGGACTTCCGGGCCTTTTTCTTGCCGGTCTCGTCAGCGCTGGCCTCTCCACGATGAGCGCCGCTTTGAACACAGTGGCTGGCACAATTTACGAGGACTTTATCGATTCCTGGTTACCAGATAGCAGCGATAAAGAGAATCGGGCGGCGAGAATTATGAAGGTATACGTGGACTGTCATCGTCATTCTTTCTTTTTTTTTTTTTTGGGGGGGGGGGGGGGGGGAAGTTTTCTTAAAAATTGAGAGATTCTTGAGAAGAATACTTCCGCCAGTATAATTCATTTCTTTAAGACGACACGT
>NW_025109817.1:297708-353453 GCF_011392965.1 Frieseomelitta varia
CTCTCTTCCTCTCTGATAATTATTTCCACGTTTCTCTTTTGTTTTCCTTTTTTTTTTTTTTGGGGAGGGGGGGGGGGGGGACAAAAGTAATGACAAGCGACGATTACGATTCTCAGATTATCGTGGTGGTCATTGGAGTAATCTGCATGGTGATGGTTTTCGTCGTGGATCGTTTAGGCGATATTTTCCGTGCTTCTCTGGTTCTTCACGGCATCACGGCTGGCGCGATGCTGGGTATTTTCACTCTGGGAATGTTGGTACCATGGGCGACGTCGAAAGGTGTCATCGTGGGTGGCATAACTTCCATGTTATTCATGATTTGGCTTATAGTCGGTGCTCAAGTGAACATGGTTCAGAAACGATTAGTTTATCCACCGCTTCCTATGTCGACGGAGAACTGTTTGAATCACACGGTATTTAATCAAACGACAACGCACACGGATGATATCCCAGCAGACGGAGAGGAGAAACCGTTTGTACTGTTCACGATATCGTTCATGTATTACTCTCTGTGCGGTTTCTTGATATCGATGGTGATTGGGACGGCAGTCAGTTTTATGACTGGCGCTAACGATCTAAGAGAGGTGGAGAGGAATCATTTTCCACCGTTCGTTCAGAGGTACGCAAGCATCATAACATTTGTGTCGTCTCGTTCGAGCGAATCTTTTTGCTCGTTCGATTTCGAACGTCATATTTTTGAAAGCTTATCCTTCGTTCTGTTTTATGCAGAAGTGGTGTAGAAGTTATAATTTTTTTATAATTAATTGCACTTTTTTTCGGAACTTTTACCTTTTTATCTAGAAGTTAACTTTACCTTATTATCTAGAAGTTAGTTTTCTTGATTTGCTTCATTTTTATGTTAAACGACTCGCGTTATTATCTGATTATGTGCGTAGAGTTTTTCTAATCAACCAAAAAGAGAGCGATCCTATATGAAAAAGAAAAGGATAAATCCAAACGAGAGAATAAATAATTTTACTTTTGTTTTTCGGTTTGTCTGACTTCATGTAGAGATTACTCGTTTTCATAACGAAACTATTTATTTGTTCTAGATTTTTGCCACCAAAGAAATACACCGAGGTTCCAATGCACGCGATCCCCACCGCGCTGGTGGTGAACCCGGAGAAAGAGAAGCTCAATTTATAAAAACGGACATCACAGGCATACGTGAAGTCCAACTATTTCGCTAGTGCGATAATGTATGTGTGTCAGAACGCGAGGAACAGTTTTTAATAAAATTAAGAAACGTTAAAGACAAATGAATCCTCCGAGCGATAAGCGATCGAGGGATAAGTCCGTTCGACCATTTGCCACGAGAAAGCTCCACATAACTAGTCCCCGTCCCTGGGTTGAAAGCAGCCATTAGGCCCCCGATGAGGGTGTCAAATTGACTAGATTATATATCTGTGCCACGCATCTCGATACGCAAACAACTCGTTTAAACATCTGGAGGAACGGATGCCTATCGGATTAGGACCGATGGAAACGCGAAGGGTGTTTTTCGTCCAGTCATTCATTCGTCGAGTCGCTCTTGAAAATCCGCGAAGGATCGAGTCGCGCGCCGTCATTCAAATTTACTTAGAGGAAGAAACTCAGAAGAGACATCGTCCGAAATTTCGAAAGAGCAGTGATTTCAGAGAAAGAGAGAAAGAGAGAGAGAGAGGGGGGGATCGTAATTTCACCCAACACGATATTTTCGTGTCGCGCTTTGTCGTTCTTCGAACAAGTTGGCGGGACGCAGTTTGAAAAATTGCGCGCGATTTATTATTTTGTTCACGCTCGTACGACAGAGAAGACATTACCAGCGGCTGCGAGGAGAATCAATAGCGAAGATATATTAAAATCGTAACAAAAGACGAGCGTAACAACGCTTTGATATTTCGGTCACGGTTCACCGAACTCGGATGCGTGGCTAACGCAGCTTTCTAAGCTATCGCGTTATTACGAAACGTTAACCCCTTTGTATGCGAGATTTGTTTTACAACTTTCACGCAGTTGGAAGTTTACTTTAGTACTCCTTCCTCTTTTTTTTTTTTTTTTTTCTTATTCGCAGCGATTCAATTCTTCCGTGCAACTGCGTGCACGAGGCGTGGAGGAATAAAAATCGTGCGGTAAAGATTCCCGAGGTGAAAGTCGACCGAGGTGAAGGAAGTAACCCTTATCAAAGATTCGAGATATTATCCTCGAGGCTTTCAGGAGAGAACTCACGGTCGGCGACAGAGAGGAGATTCCTGGAGAAGAAGGCTCGCAAGGGACGTTACACGGCTGACGTAGAAACGGCACTTCTCTGTCTCGAACCGGAGACCACATTCCACCGAACCATTTTATTTTATTGGACTGAAAGGTGTCAAATATAGGTGGCAAAGGCCCTCCTACTTACATTCCTGCCGCTACCTTCCTACCGTCCCTCTTCACCGCCGGTCTGATTTCATCGTGTAGGTAAAACCTTGGAAGGGAGAGCCCATTGTGGCCGGGTGACAGTTTTCTGACAGATTCCGTCTGATTTGGTGTCGAGTGACAGAGGCACGATCTCGCTGCATTCACACGATTAACTAGCCTCCCTACCATCGCCGACTCTTAACCACTAGAAGTTATTATTCAATCACTCTGATTGTCATTTCGTAGAGAAAATGTGATGCATCGGGAAAATTGTAACGTTCCGATAAGAAGAAGTAGAATCTCGTTGGTGCTCTGCGCGAAGGTTAGAATAGTTCCACGGAAAGATCAGTGAAAAAAAAAGGAGAAAAAAATTGAAAAGGCAGAAGTCGACGAGAGAAGAGAGAGAGAGAGAGAAAGGGGGAAAAGGCTATCAAAGAAGAAGCATGTGTACGAAGGCTATACATATAGGAGGCCAAGGTTTGGCTTAGATCCTCTAATCTCTCCTTCTTCCTCGCTCTTTCACCGTGTCTCGTCGAGTGTAACTGTATAACGGGGTTCCCCGGTTTTTGTGAGGTCATGGGTATACGTGCAAAAGCGCATAAAAGCTGAGGGGGCGCGCACGGTGTGGGATACGGCTTATTTCGGCGACAATGCGTAGGGCCAGGCGCGAGCATAAAGGAGCATAATGCACCCTGCTAACGTGAAAATTATTCTGTCAAACATTCGGACGTCGGATTACGGGCGGCATAACCTCGTGGTGTCCTGGCCAGGACACGCTTTTTTTTTTTCAGAAAAGACACGGCCAATAGGCTGGCCGTGCAGATGCCGAAAGGATTTCTCGGTCAACGAGACGACGATCGTTGATTTACGCGTCAACTCTCTCTCGCCGTATAGCAAATGGGAGGTCGCCGAGAGGGGAAAACGACGAAATTTATAGATCCATAAAATCCTAATATTACGCGCTATTTAGGAGAGAGGGTTATGTTAACTCGATGATATAATTCCCAATCGCGTGCAACGGTATCTCCCCGAGGCATTATTGTTTCTTCCAACGATTCCGCTACCGAACCGCTGGCGTCGTCTCGCGTATTTTATATCGCAGAGATCCTGAACGCGTACACGTGGTACGAGGAATTAAGGATCCTCCGTTCAAGGATCAACGATCTTATATATTCGAGACATTTGCTATTTTTATATCGCATCGTCCCGGCTCTGAAGGCGAGATTCTTGCAACACGATTCCACTCGTGTGCATCAGAGATTTTGTCGATTGGACCACCTCCCTGTTTTTCCTACACGCAATTTTCAAACGTTGCGCACGCGTCTGCACGCGCATGTGTCTAACGCAAGCGATGCGGTTTTCAAACGTCTCTTTTGCATTAAAATTGTTTCAAATATATACCGCAATATGTATATATATATAATATAAATAATCAAATCAAATGTATAACATATAAATCAAATATATAATACAAGTTTAACCTGACAATTCGTAAAGCAGTGAAAAACAATGGATACAATCTACATTTTTTAGTGGAGGCAATGCCCGAAAATCACAGGTGAACAAATAGCTACAATTAATAACCTTCTTCTCTCGTAAGTAAACGAAATTTTGGCTATGGAAGGATTAATTGTAGTCGTAACTCCAAATAAAAATCAAATAATAATAATAATAGTTCTAAACCAAATGATAATATTAGTTATAAATCATTCATCTAGTGTTCTTGTATTCATGAATTATGTCTGATGTCGCGGAGGATTTATCAATTACGTTTATTATTTTGTAGTTTGGAGTATGTTACGTGTGGTGGACGAGTGCCCGAATATTAAAAATTACACGCATACTCACGTATATAATACAGATACAAGAGAAACTACAGGGACCACTGACGTTTTACTTACATTTTCGCTCTTCTTCTTTCGTTTTCTGTTCGCGCGGTTATTTGCTGTTGCTCGGAGCTACCCTCTCTTTCTCTCTCTCTCTCTCTCTCTCTCTCTCTCTCTCTCGCATCGAGCGAGTAAACACACTCCTACGAGAATGAATACCAATACCCCCGACGTGGTCGTATTCTCGAAAACAAGCAACCGGGGCGAAAAGAAGAGAGAAGAGAGAGACGGGAGATGCAATAGAAACCAGGCTCTCAGCGTTGCAGACACGAGGAATATTGTGACATCTCTTTCTTGGCTGACATTCAATTTTCCAGGCTCTGGAACGACGGTGCCCCAACCGCACACACACCGTACGCCCCATAGAATGGAACACGATATACCCATCTACCTCCCCTTTCCCTTTTCACTGATGCCGATGCAACCCGGCCGCACCCCGGCTGCTTGCACTGTATACACAAACAAACAACAACGGTCGTCTGGCCGTGTCCACGAGACCGACACCCGCTAGAAGAGGGATGGTATCGTCGCGCGGAGGCGCTCCAACACTCGCGCCGGATACCACCCGGTAATCGTTCGATCCACGAGCCGTGTGTACCGAGCAAGCGATAAAATTACTGGCGACGAGTGCGCGCGAGAGAAAGCTTCGCACGATAATGTGTCACGCGAGTCTAGGCGATAATAATATTTTTATACAGGGGTTGCGCTAGAACGACGTGCCATTGCAAATTCTTTTGTCCCAACCCTTTTTGCAACACCTTCTCAGTTTCAACCACTTGCGCTGGCAATTGATTGCGGACCATAACGAGTGACCAAACTCGTATACGATAATTCGTCGGCTTTTGTTTTGAAACTCGTCGGTATGATATCACTAGTACTAAATTTATTATTTGTTTCGTCTATTTTGTTTTACTTTAAATATACTTTAAAACTGGCACGTCATTCCGGCGCAAGAGGTTAAATGTAACCCAGGCAAAACAAATGCTAGGGTTATTAGATATTCTTTTTAATAATTTCTATCCACCGATACCATACCGACGAGAGAGAAAAGAAAAAGAAAGCGACGAATTATTATACATTCGGCCACTCGTTATGGTTCGCGAACCAGTTGCCAGCGCAAGGCTGTTTCGATCAGCCTTTCGAGGGACGAGGTCAACAATGGGGAATCGAGAGGAGGAATTTTTCCATTCGTTCGCTGTTTCTCCGAGAAAGAGACTTTGGGGAAACTTCAGTATTCTTTTCATTAATTTCGCCCGCGAAGAGAGATGATACTCGCTGGCAATTCGAGGAGGATGGTATATCTGCAGACGAGCTGTTGGCCCCGCCGCGTTTTACCTCCAATTAGCATCTCTCTTAATGACGATCACCGCCGATCCATATACACGCACCAACATACGTCCCACTTTACGTTCGCGCTCGCTATCGTTCCGTGCGTGTGCATGCACGTACAGTACGTACATATACGCCGTGTCCACGGTACGTTTCGCGCGACCCATACGCTCTCGCAGGCAGTTATACAGTCTCGGTCGAACCAAAGGGAGAAAGCACGCGAAACAACGTTCCAGAAAGAGAGAGAGAGAGAGAGAAAGAGAGGGAACGCGAGCGAACCAGGAAGAAAGGGAGGGAACGAACGAACGAACGAAAGACCGGGTGAGAGCGAGCTCGGGGGTGAAAAGGACAGACGGGATCTATAAAAAAGTCCTTTCCCCTGCTCGTAGCCGAGTCCTTACCCCGCCGAGCGACGCTCGCCCCATCGAAAACGCGTAACGAATGCAACGTGCACCCTGCACTCTCGCGCTCCCTTTCTCTCCCCGCGGCGCTGCCGCTCGCTACTTCTCTTCGATCGCCCCTCCATTTTCATCCCTACCACGATCCACGGCGGGATCATTATTTTTATCGTCCGACCGGTTGGAAGCGTACGTGGCGTAAGCTCACCACGCCCCTGCTGCCTCCATCCCGCCAATCGGTCGGCTCGCGACCAGCCATTTTGGTCCATGCGGAGGCTGCGCGTTTGTTCCCTGTCTTTGTCTCTCGTGACCTTCGGCTGTGTAGGTGCCCCTTACGTGGATGCTGCGCGCGAGTGTGCCTCGTGAAGTTGGTGGGGGTGTGAAGCGAACAAGGGCGAACCGAGTCGAACCGGGCTCGGTCAGTATTTCCCGAAATTTTTCCCGAATTTGGGGACGACTGATCTCCCGGAGGCAGGTGATCTCCGTTTTCGATCTCGGTATCTCTCGCGCGTTCGACAACGTACCGTTCGATCTTCCCACCTCCCTCCGTTGTGGTTGAAAAATCACAGTCGCTCCGCCGCGTTTCGTCGCGTCGCGTCGCGTCGTTTCGAGGTCGTGTGCACCAGCAGGCTCGGACTCGAGGTAGATCCCAGCAACTTGGACGAGGGTGGGGAGCAAAGGAAAGTAGGAGGAGGTCGCCGAAGGTATCGCTCTTCTCCCTCTTTCGCTATCAAACGACAAAAATATCGAGCCTTCTTATTACCCGGCGCTTGATAAATCGAATTCGAGCGCGACTCGAGGGGGTTAACGAGGCGAGTTACAACGAATCGTCGGTTGTTCGCGAGTGAAGTGAGACTGGATACTGGCGAATTTCGTTCGATCAAGATCGGAAGGGCAGCAGATCGAAAACTTTGGCAACCAAACCCGTCGCCTCCCTCCATCCCTCGGAGCAATATGTCGCTATTAAAATTCCCTGCCTGAGTGTACCGTCCGAACTGAATCGTGGATCGAAGGTTAGAGAGGAGAGGAGCGGAGACGACGAGCGAACAGGAGGACGGACCACGATTCTGTACACACCTATTAATTCTTTCCTCCCTGACCCCCACCCCGAGCCCATCGCGAGAGCGTGATATCGCGTCGGTGTCCACGCGAGAAGGACAGCGATCGTCCGATCGGGCGTACGCGGTGCGTCCATCGAGGCAGAGGTTGGTCGCGGAGCCTGGTGGGGAATGCGATGTGAGAGAAAGAGAGAAAGAGAGAGAGGACGGTAGAGGAGAGAACGAACGCGCGAGTGTGTCGGGCGATATTCACTCCCTTCCTTCTCGCTCCGTTCGTGTGTCGTCGTGTGTGTTCCTATCGGGTAGCTCGATCGGGGCGAGGGTAGGGGACAAGGGCCGCGAAGAGTCCGAGGAAGAATAAGCGAGAAGTTTTCGGGGCGCGCTCTCTCCGTTCGCCTGCGAAATTCAACGGGCGAAATATCACGTTGCTGGGGAACGTCCCAGCAGCGAAAACACGGATCGCGACTTCGGGAGCAAGTTCGAGTACGTAGTTGGTACGTTGGTACGTGTTGTTGCTGTGGTGGAGAGGCTGGTTCGAGAGACAGAGAGCAAGACGGAGATAAAGAGAGAGAAGACGAGGGTGGGGACGGTAGGAGGACGAGTCGAGGAGGACGAAGGCAGCGCTATCGAGTGGCGGTACCAGGAAGCAACGGCGTCGTCGAGAGACTATCCGAGATATCGTCGCCCTTGCGCCCGAGATACACGGGCCCGTCGTGAACCCCCCTCGAGTGAGTTTCACGAAAACGATCTCTCGCGTCTTCTCCGGGTGCCTGAATCTGGATCTGCCCACGGTTCGGTTTACTGAATCCCAGCTCGTGATCTTCTGTCGGCCTTCGATCTTGAAGAGAGTCGACGACTAAACGACGACCTCAAGTCGACGAGGCAAACGCCGGGAGTTTCAGCTCGTTCGTGGCACGAGCACTGCGCTGCCGATTGAGACCGCGTCGTGCGCTCTCCTGCGATCGAGGAGATCGTTCTCCAGTCGATCTCACGTGTGTGACACGAGCTGAGAATCAGGGAGAGCGAAGAAATTCGGAGCCATCCGGGGGTTGGTGGCAAAATTCGCGAGTGACCTACGCCGAGAAGGAGAGAACTAGCGCCCCGAGGAAGCGTTGCCGGAAGCTGCGCTGCTGATTAGACTGCGGCAACGACCGTCAAAGGATATCTAACAAGGAGGGAAAGAACGGCGCGTCGAGGGTTCACCGGCAATTGGAAAGGTAAGGCAACGATTCACGATTGTTCGTTGAATGTGAATTTCAAAGGAGGTGGTGCTACTGTTTCTCGATAGAGATGGATCATTTTCTATTTCGTATCTTTTTTTTTTTTGTATTCAATATTATATTACATTCACGCGGATGTAGTATCAGTGATTGTATATTATATTTGCCTTTCTCCCCTGGAAAAGATATTACGCAAATGTTTCGAAACTTTGGCTAGTAGGAAGACCTTTTGAATGATTTCAGATATTTATTGAGGAATATTGCTATGTGGAACGTTTATGTTATTGAGGTGCTTGTGTATACGCTTTCTCGCGACACCGAGGACAGGCCGTGTTTAATAACAGTCAAATTGTTGGACATTTCTAGGAAAACTGATCGGCTAATGTGTTCCTTTCGATTACGTTTCGGGGATGTAAATATTGTTATGGCCGTGAACTCGTAGCAAGCAGCTGCATTCTGAGAAATCCGTAGAAAACATTCGACTGTACGATTGCTAAATATGGAATATGTGTAATGTTTATCGCACGAAATTGGACTTTAACTTTTGCCAGAGAATCGCGACACGCCCTGCACTTAGACCCACATCTCCGAAATAAAATTTCTCTCTCCCGAGTTTAGCAGATATTTCCGAAAGTTATCAACCTTCTTTGCGTACATACACTGCCGCTTGAAACTTTGGAAAATAAAATAATAATCCTCGGAACAAATTAATTAGTTATTGTTGAATAAGCGGACTGGTACCAAACGAACGTTTCTTCGAAGTTTATATTTAGCAATTATCAATTATCAATCACGTTGAAGGAGACTTTAGTGTTTGCCGCGAATCACGCATATTTCACGATAAGAATTTTTTAAATAAAAATATTCAAACACGGTCGAAGCGTGCCTATTAATATTCAATGCTAATTAATCTGAAAATTGCTGAAAAGTGTATCCTTCGTTTCGTCTCAATTTCACAATTGATAATTATTACAACTTCGGGAAAATTTGTTAGTTGAATCGTGCAGAAATTACGTATTTTGATATTTCACGCGCATCAATTTTGAAGCAAATATTTCATTTATCATTTTTCAAACGGTAATCGATAAGATATTGGAGCAGAAACTTGTAACTATACAATATCCATATTTGCGTAATTTCTCAAAATAAAATTATCCAAAATGATTTCACTATTGATAGAGAGCAAAGGATGCTTCAAAGCTTCCGAGCGATTTACACTCGATCGCGATTGGATTTTAATTATTCATGTGAAGCTTGGAAACTCGCTGGTAACTCGATTAATATAATAATCGAAAGAGGAAAGCTAGCCGCCGGGTATTGACAGAATTCTCTTTACGAGATTTCCGTCCGAACGAATCACGGTAGCGAATCCTCGGGTTCGTGCGTTGTGTTAATCGCGGCCAATTAACGAAACACACCCTTCTCTCTTTCCCCGTGGCGTTCTGTCATCTTTCCGGTCCATTCACGATCGGCTCTGCCGGTTCTTTCGGAACACTCTGAACCACCGGTAAACCATTGTACGTATTTGTCCGGATAGCGCAACGTCATCCCCGCTAATCGCTCGCGAGGAGTACGCGCGTATGCGCCTTTTCGATAAAGACAGCCACCACCGGCCGGTGAAAACGACGAGCGCGCGAAACGCATCAATCTTTGTAGCAATTTTCTGCGTCCTTTCGATCTTTGTCGCGCGTATCCTCGGTTGGTTGTCCCCTTCGTGGCAAAAGAGAAATTTCACTCTTTGAAGTCGTCAAATTGTGGAATTATCGGGTCGTGTCAAATGAAATTCGGCCGGATTTGTGCTCGTTTCAATGCTTCGTTCGGCTGTCATTCTTTGGTTGGAGATTGTTCGACACCTTTGAGGAGAGCTTGTTACACTCGCGTGCATTCAAAGAAAATGTTTTGAATTTGAATTTTATTCAAATAATTACTCTTCTCTTGAATTTAAATTAGGCCGTGATGCGTTCATCTTCCCTCTCTCCAACAGAGTCTCACTTTTTGCAGAGTTTGGAGAAGTTTGGAATCGTTCTCTCGTCGGAAGATGTTCAGAGATGACAGAGTCTCTGCGAGATAGAGAATTTTCGTGCACGCGCCCATTTCGATTAGAGTCGGAAATAATCCAACGTCAACTTTTTGTACAAGCATCCAATTATCTAATGTGTCACTTTGTTAAACAATTGAGGCAAAGAAATACGAAAATTTCTCCGAAGAATAACGAGACGAGCCGCGAAATTAGAGCAAAATGATATCAAACGAATTTGATGAGAGAGCTTCATACTTACACATTAGTCTTGTAAGAGTTTTTAGATAGTTAATAAGCGACAAGGTACATGAATGATTCTATTGACCGCGATCGACGTAATACGGATCGTGTAACAGGCGAATTCGGAACCGCGACGTATAATCGGTTTGATTATATTTCCGTGGCTTTCTGCTTCTTTTTATGGGACACTTGGCGAGACGTAGCTCTCTCCTCGCGGCGAAAAGTGGCCGACAACGGGGGGTTTGGCGATACTCGTCCCGTGTCCAGGCACCGAACGAACTGACGGACAAACGGACAATGAGAACGAGGAATGCCCCGCAGAGCCAGACATGAAGACGTCACTCAGAAACGGTAACGGCCACGACCACGGGGTCAGGTACGACCTGGCCGTGTTCCTCCGTGTTACCTCGAACCAGCTGCGTTCTACGGAGCGAGTCGAGTGAGTCAGCGACGAGGACCGTTCTCGCAGACCGTCGGACGTCGCGTCCAGACGAGATTCCTTTCTCAAAATTTCTATCGAAATCCCGTGCCCCGGCCTCGATCCGTGGCTTCGAAACTTCGTAACCGCTATCCGGCCCCAACCTAACCGAGGAACCAGCAAATTTATTATCGCCTTCTTTGAATTCTTGCGTCAAACTCTTACCGCTCGCAAATGCTTTTTTTTTTTTTTCTTCCACCGCGCTCGTAACAATTCTCGGCAAACGAATATTTATTTTTCTCGATACATATATACGTATCGTCGCGAGTACATGAAATTAAACAAGGAGAGCCTTGAAAATTTTGGTTAATTCGTTTACGCGACAGAGCCTCGCGTGATAAGGCACGTGCACGAAAATACGAGGAAATATCTTGAAACCTCCGAGATGCACACGTATTTACATCACGTGTATCTTTCTCCAGGGCGCATTGGGCGTTTCCAGCCGAAGTCGAGGACAAACTGAAAAAGCCGAAACACGTTTTCGACGCGCACAGTGCGCGGCTCGTAGTATGGTCGTAAATTAAATCGATTGGTATGTGTCGTTTGCTACGTGATTTATAAGCGATGACACACTCGGTGTGTTTTTCTGATGTTTTCGCGCAATCTCTAGCAGTGTGTCGCGAGGAGCGAGGTGATAACGAAACAGTTATTCGAGAGAGCCTTGAGCCATCTTTCGTTCGAGTGGAATGTTTTGTCGGTGAATTTTTGGTCCAGCCTGTGCTTGTTGGGGAGGAGAGCTGTTGGAAGGAACTCGATCGTTTCGATCACTCCAAAAATATCTTCTCCTGGAGGATTTGGTTCTTCGAGACGATTCAAGATGAAACGGGTGAGTAACCACTCGAACCAACCCTTGAACTTTTCCTTTTATTCTTACGTCTTTTTTAAGAACAACGTATCTTCCTTTCATTTGGATTTTCTTCTTTTTATATCTTGGACTTTTCAAGCATAATTCATGCTTGGACTACTAAACTAGTTTAATTTGGTCATTCGCTGTAATTAGATGGCTCGTTGTTGATAGAACGAACTTGCTCGAACTTTTGCCTCAGTCTCTCAAGAATAACGTATTTCCCTCGCGTTCATTTCAAAAATAACGTGCTTCGACGAAACTAATCCAGTCCAGGATAATTCATCTAATCCCTCAGCTTATTAATTTCGTTGCTACATCAGTTAACTGTTGGTTACGTTCTCCGCTGTTTTTCACGTCAAAGTGCCAAGCAAATGAAACAAATGAATGAATTCTTTCTCGTGCTGGACAGAATGAAACCGGGCAACGAGACCGAGATTAGTCAAGATTAGTCAAGATCGAAGATTAGTCTACTTGGACAAGGCACCTGTGCTACGCCGACGAGAGAAAACGTTCGAGAGGTTTGCGAGAGGTTTGGCGTCTTGGGTTGTTTCTTGTTTGAGTTTGAGGCTGAAAGGGCCGTGGACAGCTTCCCTTCTGCGCGTGAAAGACGCGCGGTTAGGTATCTTTATAAGTTGCGCTACGAGTACCGCAGGCACGAAGACTACAACACAGACCCCCCGGCTTGGTTAATAATCAGTTTCATTGTCGTCTTTAAAAACAGTCCCCGGGGCTACCAGGGTGCGGGTCTCCATCCTCTGCAGTCTGCAAGAATTGTCCCGGCGAGTTTTCACTGTTGCACTCTTATCCTCGAGCCACCAATTAGCAGTTTCGTCGGAATGCGCCAGGGGTCCAGGTTATCCCGCAAAAGGTGCCAGCAGGACCCTGCTTTAGGAACACCTGGACGCCTCGTGGACGCCTTCCTTCTCTTCTCGCTCGTGTCAACTAGATTTCTTTGCCATCGTAGAGTTGAAATGGACGCGCTAATGAGCGACTCGGTGACTCGTATAGTTGCACGGATCGAGTAAAAATAGGAAAAGAAATTTATCGGCGCGGATCAGGATCTGCGACCAGCGCAAATCGTCACTGACACAGAACTATCGACGACTAAAACTACTAAAGTTGGATATTTGTAGCAAAGAAATTAAAGTTGATATAATAAAGAGCTTCTATTGATATATATTTTTTTAATTAACCGCTTGCGCTGGCAACTGACTGCGGACCATAACGAGTGACCAAAACCTGTATACAATAATTCGTCGCTTTCTATTCGAACTCGTCGGTACGACATCACTGGCTAGAAGTTATTGAGAAGTAATAAATTTATTATTTGCTTTGCCTATTTTGTTTTACTTAAATATACTTGAATGCCTACGCGGGCATAGAGAAAGAAGGAAATGGTAACGAGCAGATTCGTATCGGCGAGAAAAGGATTGACGGATACCACGTGTCCGAAGGATGACCGAGGGATGACCCGGCGAATCGTCGCAACAAGAATAACACGAGAAAGGGAGAAGACCGCGTCGATTTGGTGGATGGTTGTTGGTTCCGTGCGTGTTAGGCCAGTTGGGTTCTCTCGGCCCAGGTCTCGGTTTATAATAAGGCGCTATATGGAGCCGCGCGCAGGTGTAAGGAGACATTAAGGCACCTTAAGGCTTCCAGTAGGGCCGAACGGAGCGGCATATTTCATCCATTGTCGCCCCTCAACTCCGGCGGCGGCACTTTTCAACTTTTTATAGAGATTTTTATACCGCTATATCTATACCGCTCTCTCTACGCTCATCGTCGAGGGAGACGCGCTCGAGCGAACGGTCGCGACGCGGGACAGGGAGACGGAGAAAGAGGTGATGGCCGGTAGGCGGAGGCGGTGGCGGCGGGAGGGTTCGCCACATCGCGCGGCTCTGAATATGAATATAATAATGAGAACGGGTTTCGTCGTCGTTCCGCTTCTCCGCTTCTCTTCGTCCTTCTCTCTTCCTCTCTTCTCCGCCACTAGCCACGACTGCTGCTTCATTCTTCGGTCCTTTCTCATCCTCCTCTCTTTCCGCTTGCTTCGGCCTCGTATATACATACGTATATTCGTGCGTGCCGGCAGCCTTCGGCAACAACAACAACAACAACAAAACGAAACGTGTCACTGTACCTGTTAAATTGCCTCCTCGTACGGAACTCAACCCTGTTGTGTGCTCTCCGCTGCCGCGCGTTCCTCTGATGCGAGCCGATCCGTCGGCCTCTGCCACTCCTCCTGGCGTGATTATGCGCGCTTACCGGACCGTATAACCGCGCCAAACCGACGATCCACCGGCCAATAAAACAATCCCAATTTTCATTTCGACCGGGCTAGAACGTTCTCTCCAACTCTCGAGTCCACCAGGTTTTTTTTTTCTTTTTTAATCCACCAGAGGCTTGCCTCGCGTGAATTCTTGGGATTCTTTTCCTCGTCCTCGCGGAAACATGGGATATTGAAACGAGTTATATTGAAACGAGCCGACCAATTTAGTCCACGTCTTAAATCTTGGAAGGTGTTAATTATCTTTCAGCTACTGTACGCTGTTACAGTAGCATTTGCCTCGATCGGCATTTATTTTTTATTATCGACACTAGCATTCCACGCGAAGAAGATTTTTTGGAAGAAGCAAAGGAGGCCGGATTAATCAATTGCGATGGCAACTGATTGCGGGCCATAACGAGTGACCGAGCCGTATACGATAATTGGTCGCTTTCTTCTCGAATTCGTCGGTATGATATCACTGGATAGAAGTAATAAATTTATTATCCGCTTTGCCTGGGTTATACTTAAAATATGCAATTTTGGGGACAAAAAGTTCTCGACGTGCGTGGTACGTCATTCCAACGCTAGAGGTTATAAATGACAACTACCTGGTGGAGGCATGATTTTCCAACTGGCAAAAGTTTCAGCCGATTAACGCTTTGCGGTGTGATAGATTGCGAATGAAACGCTATGTTTCCAGTTGCCGCGAAACGAAGCTTCCGCGCTTCGGTAGCGGCGGTGAAACGAGACCGCAGCAATGGCGTTGAAGCGAGAGGCGCTACCGAAAACTGTTCTCCCTCTGTGGGTAACTTATCGCAATCAACCACGGCAGATTGTAAAAACCACGGGGAATCCTTTCTTCCACGCTACTCCTATGCACCAGCGGCTGAACCAGTCACGGAGTGTTGCGTGTATCAAAAGCGATAGTGACGATAGAGAGAAAAGAGCGAAAAGAGAGAGAGAGAGAGAGAAGTTGCAAGCTCCGGAACGGAAGGTGAAGCGAGAAGGGCAAGACACGACGGTGAAGACGGTGGATCAGGGTACGGAGGAGAGAAAACGAAGAGCCAAGGAATGTTGTACACAAAGGTGTTGAGGTAGATACTTGTGTGCACGCGAGGAACGGCGGTGAGGGAAGAAAACGGTTCGAAGAAAGGAAAAAGGGGGAAACGAGAGAAGGAAAAGCAGCAAGGAAGAGAAAGAGAGAGAGAGAGAGAGAGAGAGAGAGAGAGAGGGAGGGAGGGAGGGTGGGAGAGATAAGGAGGAGGAATCACCTTTTGCATCAGTGGATGCGCGTATCCCGCTATCGATATATTGCTACACACGGGTGGACTCTGGTGTGCGTGCAAAAGGGTGAAAAGGAGGGACATATTTTATATTTATGGGTATTTGCCGCTACTGTGCTCTCGCACCGGCGGCTTGTGGCAGAGAGCTAACCGGCCTCTCCTCCTCTCTTTCTCTCTCTCTTTCTCTCCCGTTTATCTCTCCTTGCCCCTTGGTCGATCTCAGCTCGGTGGCCTCTGTCCGGTGCTTCTATAGAAGCTTTCTTGTTCGTTCTACCGGCGGCCGTGGCGTTGCATCGCGCTTCTTCTTCTCCCTCTGACACTTTGGCCGGCAATACAGGACACACAGGCCCGGCGACCAGACCATGTGTCATCTCCCATGCCATCCCATATTCCGTTCCTACCATGATATGCTCAAGGCTCGTTCCACGCTAACGTTGAATATCCTTTATGGGTGTGCGCGTTTGTCCCACATCTATATATAGACGCGGGGTGCCATACACACCGGGGTACAGCCAACACCATAAGAACCAAGCTGCCGAACGTCGTCTGGTCGACTTATCGCCCTTGTCAGCTTGCGAAGATAACGCGCGTCATGGCTTGCCTCCTCGTCGTCGCGGTCACCACGCGAGATCGCGTCATTTCAAACTGTTTTCAAAGCACAGTCGTTGCATTCGAACAATCTTCGATCCATACAATCAGCGTTCGTTCTCTCTCGGAATTTCGAAATCTGTCGTAAGACGCGGAGAAAAAAAAAAAAAGGTACATCTCGAAGCGAAGTTGCCGAGTCGAATTCCCGGAGGGAGCCGATTTCCTACGAGGACTGTACATTTTGTTGGAATCATCGCCGCGGCGAACGGCATCTTCGTCTCTACCACCCCCCCTCCCCCTCTCACCCCCTTGCCCTCCTTTTTATTTCGATCGCTCTTCTTCGTCCCCCGTGCCGCAGGGGGACTTTTACTTTTTTGGCTGCGTTTGCCGAAGAATTTATGAGCGTGGCCAGCCGAGACCCGGGCCACCGGGTGCCTCATCCCTTAATTAAGGATTGTGCCACCGATTTGCCGTCTCTGCCCCTTTCGCGAATATGTCTTTTCTTCGTGCGGCGCGGCCACGCTAATGACCTTGACCCGCGGCGTAACCCGAACGCACAACGAAAACGCGCCGTCCACGGACGACCTTAATCCCTCGTAGGTCGAAGGTAAGGTGAAAGTTCTTGGAGCGTTATCTCGCCTGCCTCACCCCTCCCCCTCCGACTCTCCGCAACAGGGAAACTCCACGGTGTACCTCCCCCACTTCCGTTGCTTTACTCAATTTGACATTATCGAAGTAACAGCGAGGTAAAAAGCGAAACACGTGTCCGTCTCGGGAGGAGAGCCAACGCCCCCCCCCCCCCCCCCGACGTTCGGAGCATCTCCGAGGAAAAAAGAATCACCGACTAATCCCTCGCCGATGGGGCGAAACGTTCGACTTAACAACGTTCGCCGCGTGAAAAAATTCCCCCCTCGCGACTGTGGGAATCGTCGAATTACAACGCGGTGCTCAACAACTTCTTCGCCAGCCATCTCCGTCGACGTAGAGGAGAGAACAGAAGCGAGAAAAAGAAAAGAAAGATAGAAGAAGGGAGAGAGAGAGAGAGAGAGGAGAGAGCAACAAGAGACCGAGGAGGAGAGATCGAGAGCGTCGAGCAACGTTGCGTGGATCCTTAATGCAAAGCGACTACGGGCGACGAACCGTGAGCACCCCGTCTAATGCCTTCTAAAAGCATCCTCCGAAACCCGACGAGAGAAGAGAGCTGAAACGAGGTTGAAGCAGCCAGGGAGGTGGAGGCGGAGGCGAAGACCGAGGCGAAGGTGAGGACGAAGGCGGTGCCTTGGACGGGAGGAAATACGAGCGGCATTAGCAGAGGGAAGATTGAAAGAAAAGAAGCAAGGAGGAAAGGTAAAAGGAGAGAAAACTCGGAGAGAGCAGGCGGGAAAATGTGGGAGAAACTCGGGAGAGGACGGAGGAGCGAGCAAGTATAACGCGGTGGAAGGACGAACAACAGGGTCGAACAGCATTATGCGGTAATTTGTCGTGAAGACGAGTCTCTCTCTCTGCTCTCCTTTTTTTCTTTCAATCGTTCTGTCTTGCCCCGAGCCCAACGAATCGGAGGTTAATCTGACGACGCAAAACATAACGCCTCGTCCATTGTGACAGCGCGCGTTCTCTTCATCATTCGGTGCCACGCGTGTTGCCTGTCGATTTCCCGACCCGGCCGTACATGTAAAATTCGGCGGCGATCGCGGGAGGAACAGGTCAACGATGTGTGCCGAACCGTTCGATGGTCCGCCGACGATCGATGGGATATACGACCGGCTAATAAAGGAGTCACGCGTTTATCGCCGCGCGTTTAATTAAACGACTCGTTGATTCGCCTCCGCCACGAGATAAATCAACGTTTTTACGACCATCGGCTCACGGCAAATGTAACGGCGATGAAATATCGCGTAGCAGCGGCGGTGACGAGCCGGTAATTACGAAACGCGCTCGTTACCGCGATTCGTTTCGACGTCGTTCATCGGGATCAGGGGGCTCGTTTTCTTTCTTTGCCGCCGAGAGTTTCCCTGCACGCCCGTTGACGAACGTTTATCGATCAAGCTCGGGCATCACGGGCATAAAACGGGCGAATGAGATAGCAGTCTCGTTGATCCAGCTAGTGCGCGATAAGCGCGCGGCCACTGTGAAAAAAAAAAAAAAAAAAAAGGAAAAGGAAAGCGAGGAGAGATCGACGCTGAATCGGAGACGATCGCTCGTGATTTCGATCGCGTCTTGCTTCTTCTCGGACATTCGTCAGCCGCAAGATGCAATTTCAAACGGCAAAACAAGCGCGTGATCAGGCGATAGATCTCCGGATACTTCTCGATTACATTTAATAGAACACGCGTGAATAAATATAAAACTGTCCTTTTTAATGAAAGATTTTTGCATAAATTCCAAGTGCAGATTTGAAACTAGTATCGAAATGTCGATTCGTGACGAGGATTATCTTTAGATTTTGTCAACTATCCACTTTTCTTTCTGTGCAAAGTCATGAACGATGTAATTTATTGTCCTGTTCTTCTGGAAGGGATTAATCTATACAGTGACGATTTTTAATCAACAACACGCCACTTTGATACGCATAAATTTGCAAAGCAAATTTGCAAAGTATACCTGAGATTGACTTTGTTCAATTTTTAAAAATTTGGTCTTTAAATGCAATTATCATCGTTACGTTTATCTATACTTTTCGTGTATCTTACTAGATTCTTAATAAACTCATTTAATAAATAAATAATAAATGTAAGGATAGTGGCATCAAATTGTGCGCGTAGAGAGGTTTGTTAGAAGATAAATTTACGATGTAATAATTAAATCTCTCGACGTTCGAAATTTTGTTTCTCGAAATTCGAAAAATACAACAGAATTCCGATTGTCTGGCGCGGGATCGAGCCAATGTCGGATATTTAAACACATCGAATAATTGAACAGACGCAGAAAATAATTTAAAAAACAAAAATGATCCTGTATGATGTATTACAGAAATATGCAATTTATGAACAATTTATTAATAAAATATGTAAGCTACAATTCCAAAAAATTAGGAGCACTTACAACTTTCAACGCGTGGTATTTCTAATAAAAATTTAAAGGTCTGAGTGTAATTTGACCAATTACTAAAGTACATTTTATATTACACAAAATAATATTAATTAATAATCTATGTTTCCTATCCGGTATATTTCATATGAATTGTTCTATTATTTCCTTTTCTCTCTTTTTTTTTTTTTTTTTTGAACGGTGTATTTGCTCAATTATTTATCACTCGTAACTGATACTCTAGCATAAAAAATTCAATCGAGTCTCAATCGCTCGTCACAGGAATTCTATCGTTCATAGAATAAAAACAAATTCAACAGCAAAGAATAAAATTTTACATATAATATAATATAGAAAATTATTATGTATCAGAAGAACAATAAAACTACTAGTTATTATTCAGTCTATTATACAAATTGAATTTCATTCAGACCTTCGCAATTTGCTGAAAAAAACGTGAAACATATTAAAATCGCGAGCGACTCCTGACTTTTTGATCAAAAAATGTACATGTATGTGTAGTTAATTTTCTTTTCTTACAAACGCGACTGTCCAAACAACAGTTGGTGCAAATATGCCGGTGAAAACAGGGCATTCTGGACAATCGGAATTCTGCCCGCTAGTTGGAAAATTGCGGCACATAAAAACGAAGCGTGTTCTTTCGCGCAGAATCTGCCCAGATTACGGAGGTTTTTGCGGTTCCTTTAGTGGCAAAACGATGTAAACTCGAGGAGAGATCCAATCTGGAGGACCTTGCGTCCCTTGACGACCGACGCCTGCGGTGCGAGCCTTCTACTTAGCCGCCCTTTCCTCGTTTTTCCAAGGACCACGCACTATCCCCTTTTCCCTCGCAGATGGGACAAATGTACCTTTTTGTACTTTGCATCACTTAACGCTTCGTCGAACGTTTTCACGTCCGATGCTTTCCTCGTAAACGAGCCCACAGGCGACCGCAACGCGACGACGGAGCGTGCTGTGTGTACGCATGGACTCACCCCGAGATCTCTAACCGAACGCTTTTCAAATCGATCTTTAAGAACCCAGATATTTTCCTACAGTAGCACAGACGAAATTGACAACTCGCGACACGTTTCTACTTCGTGATCTTTTTACAACTTGCAACAACAGTTTATCACTGTTCAGGACGCATTCCGAATCGCTTTCTTTCCGAAAAGATGCACGAGGAAATTGTTAGTGACGTGAAAAGAAAGGCTCTTGGGTTTTCCTTTACACTTTCTAAAAACAACAGGTGTTTCAGTTTGACCGTTTGCATTCCTCGTATTTACAGATTCCTGATTTTGTAACTTTCATTCTGACTGTTCTCTGTGTAATTGCTCCGTCTGTTATTGCGCGGGTATATTTTATTCTAAACTAACTTTTATTTTAATATTATAATATTATAATATAAATATTTTTACATTTATATTATAATTATAATATAAATATTTTTAATTATATTTAAATATTTTATAATTATAATATAAATATTTATAAATATAAATATTTTTACATTTATATTATAATTATATTATATTTATATTATAATATTATAATATAAACATTTTGTTCTAAAACTTTAAAATTCTGTAATTAGTCAACTAGCCCCTTCTCGTTTACTAACAATTCCTTCAATTACTCGTTCCGTCAGGTACTGACCTCTTATGAAAATATACACTAACGATAAGCGATAGATCGATAAAAGAAACTTTTCTCTCGGGGCGGTATTAGATCGATCAAAATTTGCAAATTACAGAGAAACCCTATTTCGCGAACTACTTTACGCTTTAGTCACAATCTTACGTGAATCTTACTGTTTCTTTTGCCGATTTGTGTACGCTTACGTGCTTTTATTTTATTCTTGGAATTCACTTTATTACATCGACCTGTACTTGTATTTATTTGCCAATATTCGTACTTAAAATTAAAACTTAAAATCAAATTGAACGATTCTTCTGTAAATAAATGAACTTGAAAGGAAACGTTGCTCATTGTCTCTTCGAAAAGAATTGATCTCACGCTCGGTAGATCGGCGAAGACTCCGTGAATGAAAGCTCGAAATCCGAACGATTAGCGACAACGAGAGAATCAGAACAACGTAGCTTGATAATCCGAAAGTGTGATTACACGGTTTTGGCCGGATGCCTGATAGAAACGAGGTCGATTCACCTGATCGAGGGGCAAGTTGCCACCTTAAGCAGGAAATATAAATTAATTCGACGCCCCGTTTTAGAGGGGTGAACGCCGTGGCGTAGGGTGGGCCACCGTCTATTCGGTTTCCATTCATCGTCTTGCCAGGACTATAAATCCTACGCCCTCAGCATTGTCCAGTTTTCGACCTTACCTCGTGAGAACCGGACGCGTGGTTTTTCCTAGCTCGTATATTAATCCTTCGTGCACTTGCTAGAACGAGACACGCGCGCGCGCACACACACACACGCATGCCAATTTACTCGATGTTTCGTTTTGTTTTCTTATTGTACAATTTATCGATCGTTGTTCGGTTTATCTCGCACCTCGATAATAATTAATCGGTCGGTACGTTCCCTCCGCGTATGAGAAAGAAGTCACGGTCCGCTGTGTATCGAAGATAAAGGGGGAAATCAATTTCACGCAAGGAAATGCGAACCGACCAGGAGGAGCAGATATTCCGCGGGGAGGAGAGACGCTCGCGGTTCCATTTCCAGATAAAATCTCTCCGTATTCTATTAACGGCCACCGACGGGGTGGAGTCCCGGGTATTAGGTAACTCGCTACCAATAAACGAGTCGTTTGCCAGTGATTAACTACATTGAGAGATAGGAGAAATCCCGAGGGTCGGCGAAAGAAAAAAAAGAAATAAACCCCCACCGTGAAGGCTACCGGGGCGGGTAGTAGCCCGGGCCCCGTTAGGAGGACCGTTTCCTTTCTCTTTTCGCCGATCGCGATGATGCTCCGACGGGCGAAGGCACACACGTGGCGCGATATAGAGAAAAGGGCTGTTTAATCCCATTGGGAGTGCTAATCTTTGCGCGCAGGAAACCCGCGCCCCTCCCCCAACCCCGCAAACACCCCATAAACGGGGATCCTTGGTACAATGGCCCGCAGCCACCAACCGTGAAAATAGCCCGCAATGTCAACCCCAACCCCCCATTCCCCCGAAATCATCGAAATCGCAACTTCTCCACTCGTCGATTTCCAGCTTGCCAATTCGTTAACGTCGTTCAACGCCTTTTGAACGACTGACCATATTTGATATACGTTCCCCCTGGAATTTGCCCCTTTCCTTCTCTTCTCAAAACAAAAGAAAATCTCCATCTCAAGGCTACGAAAATTTCAAAATAAACTTCTTGAACCTATGCTAATAACTGGAATATATCACTCTCTTTCTCTCCCTGTCTATTTCTGCCGTGGAACCTTTCTTGGAGAAGTGCCATTCAAAGAAAATTCTTTTGTCTATTACTGTTGATCATTTACAGCAAGCTCATTTACAGCAAGGAAAGTCTTTGCTGTCAGTGCACTATTTAGAAATATACCTGAACCTCTCGTTCAAATTCTTATCTTTTTTGTTTGTCGTTTGTCCTTTTTTTTTGATTCTGCATTGTATTATAATTACTTGCAATTATATACTGGCACTCAACCTAGCAAGTAACAAAAGGAAACGACGGTATGACAGTATAATGAGACAATTTTTGGACGATTTTTCAGTGCAATAAATATTTTGCGAGACACAAAGAGGCATTATGTCCCTCACTCACTCGCTCCTATTTTTGTATCACTTATACTGCTTCATTGGGGTGGCATGGACGAAATGGCAAAAAATTGATACCTACGACGGAAAGACAAATAAATTTGCAAATTCTTTTGTTAAATAGACTAAATTTCTATTAAAATGCGTATAATCTCATCGCATGGATGTTCAATTCTATATCGTGATTTTACTCATTTTGCAAGAAATTGACGAGGGACGTGTACATGTCTGGAAAATGCCATCTTTATTACAAGATCTTTCAGAATATGCGATATCGGTATAGTCGATCAAACTATTTATTCATGTATGTAATAACATTAGACTGTGATATATTAAAATCAAAATTTATTTCGTAAAATAAAAACGTTAGTTCAATTTATGTAGAGAATTAATAAAGGAAACAATAGTGAAAAATTGACAATACTGTTGCATTATTGTATCAAACAATTACGTATATAAATCTCCTCTCAAATTTTGAAAATTTTTCAAAAACGACAATACAATCTTCAATTTAACAACTTGCGCTGGCAACTGATTGCGAATCACAACGAGTGACCAAACCGTATACAATAGTTCGTCGCTTTCTTTTTGAACCGGTCGGTATGACATCACTAGATAGAAATTATTGAGAAGTGATAAATTTATTATTTGTTTTTCCTGGGTTATACTGAAATATGCTTGAAACTGAGAAAATATTCTCGACGTGCGTGGCATGTCATTTCAGTGCCAAAGGTTAATCGTTCTCCCCGCATCTCGCATAATCTCGCAAATATTCACGATAACACGAAAAGTCACGATCTCTTTGGAGTTTGCTGCTCTCCCACCCCTACGATCATATTTCTCG
Organism: Frieseomelitta varia; assembly: GCF_011392965.1. NCBI lineage: Eukaryota > Metazoa > Arthropoda > Insecta > Hymenoptera > Apidae > Frieseomelitta > Frieseomelitta varia. The sequence continues at coordinate 321,302 of NW_025109817.1, forward strand.
GCAGAGATTTTTCCCCAATCGCCAAAGTTTCAATTTCGTTTCTCAAACTTTCCTCTCCTCGCGCGTTTGAAATATCTCTGATCGGGGGAAAAAACATCGTGTGGATTACGTAATTCCTGCTATACTTATACTTGTTACGTCGCGGCAAGTTCGTACGAGATTAGGAAAGGGGAAAAATATCCGCCTCGGGACGATGGGAGAGACGGTCGAACGCGCATCCACGAGCTGGTCCCCGTCAGCTTTCGAGAAACGAAACACTCCGACAGGTTGACGCGTGAGATGGAATCTGCGCCTACGAGGGACGCCCGCAGAATGTATTCTACGTGTCGCCGGTGTCAAATGGTTAAAAGACACGGGACACGCCTTGGCCGGGAACTCGATTGCTGGGCCGATCGTCCCTCGCCTCGCCCTGACACTTTCGACTTCCGTCGTTTCATAAAACTATCGTCGAAAAATAGAGAAAGAGAGAGAGAGAGAGAAGAAAGAATCCATTTCAGGAGGGGGTGCACCACCTCCACCTCCTTCGCGGTAGAAATTCCTTCGCGGTTAGACGCGTCACACGGACAGGTGAATCACGGAATATCGCGCCCTGTCACTGGCCTTCGTCTCCTCTCTTTCCCTTTTTCTTTTTCTGTTTTCTCGACTTAATTTCGTCACTTTTTCGACCCGTCGTTTTTCACGCATTACGCCGTTATTTTCTAACGAGTACAAGAAAAATCACTCCGAACAGCAAACCAACGAAATCGAGGGACTGTAGCGAATAATCCCGTCGAACGTTATTGCCTACGTTGCCGGACACTTGCAGAGCAAACAGTTAAAATACAATTTCACGAAATACAGAATTCCCGTTAAGTCGGTGATTTATTGATCATACTCTGTGCCTGGCCGTATGGGAGCATTATCTGGCAACAATGGCGGAAATGGTAATGGTATTTCGAAAGAGGAGTTCCATTAGGTTCGAATATTAAGACAGTAAATTTTAACTTGACTATTTAATTTTGTAAAGAAAAGTCGACAACGAACGTCCATTCATACCAGGAAGTCTCTACTTTCAAAATACATCGTTTGTTTTGTCCTAAGATGACAGCATGGTTAATAAATGAAGTGAATACATTTTTCTCCTCGAAAATATAAATTGGAAAATTTGTTTGATGCCTTCAGTCCAGTGTGTATTTGAAGGTTGAAGTTTCCCCTTTACAACAACTCTGGAAACTTTGACGTACGATGATTTCATTATGCTATTAATGCTAGACGAAAATTGAAGAAATCGTAACATTTCGTCTGATATTCAAAGTTCAATGAATTGGCAAAAAGAAATCGTGCATCAAGTCCTAGGGAAATCATTGTAAAGAGGAAACTTGAATCTTCAAATCCATTGTAGATTCAGCTATCGAAAAAAAATTTTACAATTTATTTCTACACATTATGACAATCTATATAAAAACATTTTCGAGAGCAACCATTTGCTACATGATGTAAAACGACACAATTTAAAAGTTTTAAAACAGACTTTGAGCCCAGATTTATTGCTGTATTGTGTAAACGTACAAATGTGTTGTATTCGTGGAATGCGTAATACATAAATATACAACTACTTCATTGTAAGAGCATTATAAGTCATTGTATACTGATGGTGCTTCTGACCTTGTAATTTCTTCTCTTAAAGAAAATTCCTCCTTAGAGAAAAATCTGTTAAGGTCGTAAGATTATAATCAGTATTAGCATACATAAGCAACAAAAGAATAATGACTAATTACCGCAAGTCGTTGATGTCTTAATCAGAGACTGAAAACCAAAATATTTTGAGGTTTAGGTATTATACCCAGAGACTGAAACCGAAATATTTTGAGGTTTAGGTATTATACTGGTAATTTTATCCCATATTATCGCTTTTTGGGAAATCGGTTTTAACACCGGTATAAGACAGTCATATCGGTATTTTCATACGTATTTTATAGGTATCTGATGTCCACAATGGTATCCAAATATATACCGGTACGGTACCGCTTTACTGACGAAAACACATTTTTCAGTTTCTACGTACAGTGACTCTTATTAATATTCGGACATTATGCTATTCAAAACATTGTTGTGGATTTCGATTGTTTATAATAGTAAATTTGGATTAATTTTTTAATAATATAATAGAACATTCATTATAGTTTATAGTAACATAAATTTTATTTATTTATTGCACATACTTTTCTTAATATCAAACAATAAACTGAACTATGTCGAAATGTAGCGTGGCAAAAATATTCGTACATTTGGAGAACTACAATATTTGAACCAGAAAATTGTTAACATAAACAAATTTTAATAAATAATCAATATTTTGTTAGGTAGCTCTTAATTTCAATAATACATCGCAGACGCTTAGGCATATTTCCAGTAATTTTTTTTAAGTAATTTAGCGGAATATTCTTCCATTCTACGATTAATCGTTGTTTTAACTNAAATAATAAAGGATACGTGTATAAGCGTCATCAAATTTACTATCGGCAGCTTTATGAAAACATTTAATCATTGTCTCCTTTTCTTTTTCTAATATATTAATATTTTATTGCATTATTACATTATATAAATAAATAAAATTTTTGTTACTATAAACTATAATGAATGTTCTATTATATTATTAAAAAATTAATCCAAATTTCGGTTTCAGTCTCTGGGTTATATTTCTAGCATCCTTAACGTTTCTCAAAATTTTCGGTGTCTTACCGCAGGTGCAGTCTCTTCCTGCCAATTCATCACTCATTTACTATGGTATTTTGAAAGACAAAGTAATCCCGTTGAATAATTTACTACGCTTGAGTATATCCGAAACAGATGGGAGAAATTTTTGCGTAGCAAATTTTAGTTTACCGAACAAAGAGTATGAAGTTCACGATTATTCCAACTTTCTTTCAACGTAAATGTTCTTCGTTGCACACAGTCGACAAATCAAGAATATAAAAAGAAACGCTTCAAGCATTGAAGATCGATAATTCTACATCTCTTAGTGTCGTTATCGGAAAGTATAATTCCTAGCCTCTAAATCGCAACAGGCTGCTTAGCTACTTGTGCTGGCAACTGATTGCGGACCGTAACGGGTGACCAAACCGTACACAATAATTCGTCGCTTTCTTTTTGACTTCTCGTCGGTATATCACTGGATAGAAATTATCGAGAAGTAACAAATTTATTATTTGTTTCGCCTGGGTTATACTTAAATATACTTGAAACTGAGAAAATATTGCAATTTTTTGGCATCAAACAATTCTCGACGTGCGTGACACGTCATTCACAGCGCAAGAGGTTAATTCGCAATCAACGTTCAAATATAGATAAATCGAAAACACAGGTTCAGTCAGATAAGACGGAAGTCGGTGAATCGAACGTTCGACTTCCTTTTTCTCCCCCGGCATGGCCGGTGATTTTTCGCCGACGAAGGATCGATCCAAATTTACCGTGAGATCGCCCAGCGGGTGATCTGACGCGATATTCCTCGCACCTACGTCGGCGGCGCGCACCTGTGCTCGCAGTGAAAGAAAGCGAACGCCCTCGTGCAAGGCCCGGAAATTCGAAATTCGCCTGTAGCTTCTGGCTAGATTCTACCCGACGCTACATACCCACATATCCTGCCTCTCTGTATATGCATATGTATATGTGTACGTACGCGTATGTACGTGTGTACACAGAAGACGGTAGAATGGAAAAGACGGAGGGGCCGGGAACACGGTCGCGTTTTCAACGCCACCGATGCAACAATGGAGACTCCGATCCGAGACCGGCACAATGCGCCGCTGACGTGTTTATATAGCTGCCGTAAATGGGAGAGGTTGGGAGAGGCTGGGCGAGGCATACACGGGGAGACCGTGTAATTTAGTTATAGATCAGTTTGTTGCAATTTGGCATTTCGTTTGTATCGGCCCTGGTAAACTCTGTTTACCCAGGCTACGATGATCGACGAGTAAACGAAGTTTGTTTAGGAACGAACCCGACGGAGGTTGGTTCCACCGACACCATTTGTCCTTTTTCACCTGAACATGGACCTTCCCCGTCCCGTTTTCTCCCTTTTCTTTTTTTATTTTTTTATTTTTTTATTTTTTTTGGGTTCGTCGAGTCGGGGAACTGCGTCTCGCGATTAAAAAAAAAAAAAAAAGTACGAATTTTTATGATAATTGCTGGACTTTCCTCGTATCTTTCAAGAACAGAGAGTGCTTTTTTTACTAGGACTCGGGACCTCTAGATCTTTTTTACCCTCCAAAAAATGCGGACCTTCCGTTTTTTATTCTCTTCCTTCCTTTTTTAATGCGCTGTATTAGCGTTTCGCAATTCAAAAAAAATACTTAGTTCCTCTGTATTTAAAAAGATATTTAATTCCAGAAAAACTATTTTGAGAATGGCGTCCCTTAACTACCAAGTTAATAAAATTTTACTATCTGTCGGGATGATTCATTGTCAGTACTAATTATTCACTTCGTTTTTCGTGTTCAATTCAAATTTCCAGTTGTGTCGAGTTTCACCTCGTTCGCGTTTGTCGACGACTCAACCGTTTCAAAATTACTTCTAGCGATTCCACCAGCTTCCACCGGAATAACGTATCCGAAGGCAAAGGCTCGATATAATAACCGGCACGGTGCTTTGAACGATTTTCAAAGGGCTTCGCGTTATTCAAAAAAAAAAAAAAAGGAAGAAAGAAAAAAGCGAAACTTAAAGGATCGTCAACGAGTAGCTTCAACCCTTATTGACGGAGATGCGTTCATTCTAGTTGGGACAATATTTTTGTCGTCTATTTGGAGGCAAATAGGTGTGTACACGGCAGTCGCGTTAATCCGAGCGAGATCTCCGAGGAATCTCTTCGTTTTGCCAATTAGGCGTTGCTTGAAAAGGCTTGCCCGCAAAGATTGGCAAAGTAGACGATACCGGGAACCGTCGGAGACGAACCGCGGCGACGGACAAACACAGAGAAAACCGAGGAGGAACCGCGGCAAAAGAAAGAGAGTGGCCAGCTCTTCTTGCTGACTGTGCGCAGAAGAGAACCTAGTTTAACGCGGGCTTTAACCAATTCAATTCATAGGCTCGGGTTAAGCCAGGATTTGTGGCTTAGCACTGATGGTGTTTGCTACCACCACGAGAGATTTAACTGTTTCTGCGGCAAACCGTCCTCGGACCGCCAGCCAGGTAGAGGTATGTGTTATACGTATGCACAGTCGACACGAAACCATCGGTTTTCCGTAGCGAACGCAACGAACTGCAACCTGTTCTCTTTGCTTGAGCGTCATCCCGAGTATTAAGATTCCCTTCGACTGTACTTGGGCCAAAACGAACTTTCTATTAAATTGCGGGGTCGAATGTTAGGTAACGAGAACTCACCAAACGTAGAAATTACGTTTGGAACTCAAATGGAAATCTAGGGAGTTTCATTTACTTGCGAATCCTCCGTGTTTTTATTTTACGTAACACGGGTGTCACGTCGCGATAGCAAGGATTAATTAATTAAGAAATTCCCTTTTCTTTCTACTATCCCGATGAAACGCAGAATGTTCGAAAATATTCGCAAAACATCAAGAGTTTCGAGATAGCTGAGAAGTACTGTTGTATTCACGGATTAAGGTAATTAATTTTAAATTTGAATTATTTAATTGAGTTGAAATCTCCGATTTTATTTTCCCATTTGTGTTATGTTATTAATTGATATTAATTAATATTAATGTTTGAATTTGCCAGGAGTAGTAGAGGGAAAAGATTATTAGTTAATATTTATATTTATGGTATTTACATTTATGTAACATGCGTGTTACACAAATTGATCGCGTACGCTACTTACGCTCTTTTTTGCGAAATTCTCAATTTTCATTTCTGCAAAAGTATCCTATCTAAAGTTAGTTAATAGTTCCTAACGAAAGCAATTTTATTTCAATTTTTTCTTCCCTTACATTATGCTTTTTCGAGTTGTTTATACAGATGTAAAATCGAACATTCACCATGCGAATATCTACCAATATTAATCTGTGAAACATTGTGAAAAACCGAACATTACATTAACACTATAATTTATATCTCAGTGCGTGTTATAACTAGTAACTAATAACTTCTTTTCACAATAAAATATACATCGATAGAAATTTCTCTCTAAATTCAAGAAACTATCGATAGCTATTTTACTTCAATTTAGAATCCAAAAATTAACAATTATTATAGATATATTACGGATTTTTATGCATTTGTAAGAAATCTAAATTAAAATTTAAAAACAGAGTCATAAAATATACAAATACTTGTAGGTATCTAGATAGAATAGTGTGTTCAGTGAACAAAATAAATTTTACGTAACGCCATAAAACTGATGACAAACCCCAATCTAGTTGTAAATAACTCATTTGGTGTTTATGTATATTCTCTTGGAGTTTCTTTTCTTCGAAAGCTGCGATAATATTTTATTTTAATTATTCACTGCTGATTACATTTAACTTATCACCTACACATCATTCTTGTCAAGTTGCTCATCTCAATAACTTCTTAGTAAATCAACAAAAAATCATATCGTATGGAAAAAAAATCACGATAACTGTCTGTGTTGAAATCCACAGCATCGACCATTAATTTAGATGCACGAGAGAACTCGATTGATTTTCAAATGCATTTTTTGAAGAACGATTTTGTCATTTTTGATTTTCATCTTGTTTTGAGACCTAGAATCTGCCTCGATTTGCATCGCCTGTAAATTTCCAAAATTTCCGTTTATATAATTTTTAAGTTACACTTCCAGATGTTATGGAGGTTTTAAAAGAATTTCAGTGATATTTGGAATCGAAACTGGACATCTTATTGGAACACTTTTTACAATTATACGGACAGCGAAACATCTTGAGGCAAGAATCCCAAGATTTGATAGGCGTCTTAAAGGCGTGGTCTATAACTAAATACGAAAACTTTCGTTAGAAAGGTCGCTTTCGATAGACTGTTGAATACGATACGTATTAATTATAATTCTACCTAATGTAAAACTGAGAGAACCGCATCGCCACCTAAACAGGTCCTCTTCCCTAATCAATGGGATATAAAATAATTTCTATACGTTAGCCAAACTCTCCGACGGAATTAAAACGGGGCGAAGATTCTCATGCGTGCAAAGGCCAAGTTCGGGGGATTTATGTGCAATCATATAACGATGTATCTTATATCATTATAATTTATTGCATTATATTGTAATATTCCTCAGTGAGTAATCAGAGATTAAAGATCCACAGATGATGATTTTGTGTATTGTCAACTTTTCATTTGCTAAAAATAGAAAAATTGGACAATTTAGGTACATAATATTTTCTTGTGTTGTAATAACTTGTTAATAAGAAATGTTTAAGGCTGTAGAAGTTTCATGGACTATTGACTCAAAGTCTGGGCATGTCTATTTTTTCCCTGCCGAACTTTCCATCGTCCATATATTTTCACTTTTGTTGAACTTTTGTAAATCTCACAATTTCTTTTATGAAAGCGACAGGTATATGCCTCTTGGAAAAGCGAATTCTCTTTTGAACGTTCATGCTTTCTAAATATAAATTAATTTATGGTACATCGTTTAGCATAATGTTACAATGCCATATCGTATTTTTGTGAAGAAAGTGACATAAATTGATAAGGTATCAGATCAATGAATAAAATTTCTCTGGTAACTTAAAAATCGCATTTATTTTTGAATAGTTTGAAAATATTTTCTCTCAGTCTGTTTTATTACCTTTATACAACAATTGCTTGCAATGCTGATTTTGCATTCAAATTTTCCTGCACAAGACTATTAACATCATGCAGGTATTTTGGATGTATAGAGATATTTTCCTAATTCTTTTTCAGCAAATTGCAGTTTTTTGTACACGAGAAGATTCGAAAGACAAGGGTTATTTTTCGCAAACAGCTGACAATTTATAGATAGAAATTCTTGCTTAAATTTCCATTCTAATCTTAATGTCGAAGGCTCGAAGGCTGCTTTCGCACAAGTACTTTTATACAATGATAAGTGTATTGGACACGAAAAATCTTCGTTTACAGTTTATGGCAAGGGTTAACGCAGGGAACTATCCCCCAGCAGTAATAATAAGTATACATTTGGAATTTGCTATTTCTCCATCGGAAATACCGATCGTGTCCCAACAGCCGTGTACAAAATCGACCTGTGGTATTCACCGACGCGTTGGCTAACGTTGAAAAAATACTCGGTAACGAAGCCGCGTTTTAGTCTAACATTTTCTTATTTTTTTTTTTTTTTTTTCTCCCTTTCAAACAACGTATTTGAGAAATATCGGGTGGTCGTAGGTTCCAGGAGGCGAAACGTATCGGAGAAAAATATTCGCCTGCCCCCCTTTACTTGGGTGATGCTTGATCGGCGAGGCACACGCAGTTGAAAAGGCGAGGCAAGTCCGGTAGAAACGATGGTTGAAACGGCGAAACGAAGAGCGGAGTGGTGTGCCGTGGCACGCTGGTAAGATACATATGTGCTGGCTACGGCATATATGTGTCCGTACATAGCAGCCCAGTTGGGCCTCTAATGATGATCTACGGTTAGCTACCGCGCACAGCTTCTATAAACCTCCTAATTTCTCCTCTATAAATTCGTCGAGGGAAGACTGGACCCCTTCCACTGCCGTGGCTCTCTCGTGGTTTTTACTCTTCCGCTGGGATAGCCGCGAGCCGACGCGACCGATCGGTCCCCATCTCTCTTTCCCACAAGCCGTCGTAAATACGCGACTGTATTTAACCGTTCTGCGCGTGTGTTTGTTGTCCTCCCTCCACCCGAACCGTCCATGAACCGTCTATGTGCGGCCTCGCACCGACGCGCATCATTTATTATTTAGCGCCGCTTACGTGCCTCTCGCGAAGACACTACGTGTGGGAGAGGAAGGTAGCCGACTATGCAGAGCGGGAATAAAAGGGAGCGAGGAGAGATCACGGGTCCGCGACGGTATTACGACGACGACAAAGCTGAGAGGAGCCGCGTTTTTTTTTTATACCGACCAACTGAAAAATACACAGAACCGGCTATCAGCGGGTTCGCGCTTTTTATTTTCGCCGGTGTGAAGAATGCGATCACGCGCACGTGCTTACAATTAGAGGCTCCCTATTTCACGTGCAGTCGATTCGTGTGTTCAATTTCCAATGCGATATCCGTGTATCTGAATACAATGCGTGTACCTGGTCGTCAAGCGTGAAGTTTCGTGCCTTTTCTCAACAACAAAGAAATCTCGATCTTGATCAGGCTGGGATTGAACACAGTTTGTAGAAACAAGTTTCTGATTTTCTGTACGCGATTTTCAAATTCCGCGCTCACGTCAGACAGTCTCTTAAAATTTGTCGTACGATTTTATTTCGCGAAACAAAACGTTCGCGAATCGATAATCTTTCGTCGGCTGTGCAAGAATTTTTTGGAGCCGTATACGATGCACGTGTTTAATCAAGCACTGATCAGAATTTGAATTATTTATTTCACATGAGTGCAAGGGAAAAATTGTCTAAAGATAGCAGGTATAGAAGCAGGTAACGAATATTGAAAGAAAGCTGACAGGCACTTACATTTTTGAAATTACTTTCGAATTTTCCGTCCCTTTTCCACGGTTTTTATTTATTTTCAATTTCACAGTTGTATTGAAATAACACGGTTGGATCTAAACGATCTACGGAAGCGAAAAAATCAACAAGCAATAAAATAGGTAACCATTAACCGATCATATATCATTCACAGAAATTCCAATAATTATCAATTTTTACTAATCTATCAATCAATTTTAACAGCACCGAAAGCAACTTGCGTCTAAGTTCTATGTATAAAATTCGTAGTTTGTGCGACGCGCTTCATAATTACTTTCACTAGAATTCCAATGGTGTTCCCGCAACCGGTTTACAAACACGCGGATTTCTTCGATGCGCCGATTTCGCATGGTACTTTGGCGCCGAATTCCACGGACGTATGAATGTCAATCGGTCCGTGTCGAATTAGAGGGAAAGTATTGGTCGAATTTATCGTAACGGTATTGTGAGTATAGCAGTTTTCAATGTAAATTGAAATGGTATTACTATTTACGGCAAGTGAAACATGCATTAAGGAGTTAAGAATCCGTGTAGTACCTATATTTTTTTGTCTATTATACACCTGAGGTCTTTCACTATAATCTTTAGTTGAGGGTAAAAGTAAACATCGCTAAATATTTCATGTGTAATAAATATTTTGTCAACTGGACGAAGCATATCTATTTTTCCAATGTATCCGCGGACAGAAAGACAGAAATATGCTTCTCTATTGTATGAATAAATGGCTACGACTGATAATCTTTTTCTTCTATAAATAAACGAAATTCTAGTCACAGAAGATTAATTGTAATTATTTACTTCGATTAGATATCTGACAATTAACAAACATTATATCATTCATTCATCGAGTGTACGAACATTTTTGGAAGCGATTGCACGTCTTTCTTTTCGAATGTACCGAAACTTTTTGAAGTTATTGTACGTACGATTTGCTATTTCTTTCATGGAAATTCTAGCAATTTTCTAAAAAAGAAAAAAGGAAAAAAGAACATTGCACGTAGCAAAGATAAAGACCCTAATATCTTAATTTTTTAAATTTTATTTCTTACTTTCGTTAATAATCATGGTTGCAATTATCAATGTAAAATGTCCGAAACGAGATAGAATTGATTGCAAGGAATACTTTAGGCACCGCAATATATCCAACTATTTATTGCACTCATAGAAAAAGGTTGTACTTTTTAAAACCTAAGGTTTACCTAACAGATGGTGCTAATAATATATATTTATTTAAAAAACAGAAAAAGGAACCAAAAAACATAGGAGAAAAACGAAGATAAAAGAAAGATTGGGTGGCTAGCTTTTATAAGCTAACGTAAATCTATCACGTCAAGACTGATTCGACTGCATGACGTGACAACCGTCATTCAGGAACTGAAATTTCGATACAAGGTGACGACAAAGTACGATCCCTTATGGTCCAGGAGGGATCGAAGGGCGAATAGGGAAGCTGGAGGAGGGAAAACATCAGGGCGGAGCCTGAACCACAGGGAGGAGGAATAAAACGCGCAAGCTCGATACACGCCTCTCTCTTTCTCTCTCTTTTCTCCCGCTTCACTCCACCGAAGCCAACCACCCCATCCGGTTTTCCTCTTTTCACCTTTATATAGATTTTTTACCTAGTCGACCCTTCTTTTCGCTCGGCGAGGCTTGCGCAAACTTGCCCATGCGGGCTTTCCATCTCTCTTTCTCGCGCGAGTCGCACTCTGTCGCGCTTTTTCCCTATCGTTCGGCTATACTGTACGACACTGTACTCAATTATTTATAGGCCAGTCAATTTTCAAAAATTGTGAGAACGATCAAGGTTACGAATCGATTCGGATTGCACGTTCGATGAAAGATATAAAACGCGACTATCGTCACAGTCGTGGTCAACGCCAGTGACATCTTACGGAAGTCACCATCTCGTATTAACTCTTGTACGTTCTCATCTTTCGACTTTACTCGATTCGATTAACCTTTTGTGCTAGTAAATGGTTTACGGACCATAACGAGTGACCAAACCGTATACAATAATTCGTCTTCTTTTTGAATTCATCAATATATCACTGAATAGAAATTACTAAGAATAAATTTATTATTTGTTTTGCCTGGGTTATATTTCAATATAACCTTAAAACTGAGAAAATATTGCAATTTTAGGCCAAATATTCTCGACGTGCGTGGCACGTCATTCCAGCGCAAGAGGTTAAGATGTTGCCTTTGCATTTTTGTTATGTTTGGATAATTTCGACCGTCTATTCGTCGTATCTTGTCACTATCGAGTAGTCTGTGCTCACTTACCTTGTAAACAGGACGATAACATGGCGTCATTGAGGATCACTGACCGTTGAATCGATGGTTACTGATCTCCGATAATCCACATCGTGGTGCACACTCAAACAGCGCTCGTGTCTTCTTTTGGTTCGTTCCGTCGAAACAATAACAAACAACGAGAACAAACGGGAACAAACGGGAACAAACAACGTGAAACGCGATTTTCACGTAAAAAATCTCGCGAAAATTATTGAACGTACAGCGCATTGCATCACGCGGTGGCCATCTTTATTACTGGCCTTTTTGCGCGGGATATATCGATCGTTGCAATATATCGAAATTACTGTATCGAATCAGTTGGTTATCGTTTTGATCGTTCATCGTTCACCAGGGGAGAGAATTGTTCTTTGATAATTAATCACGGCGATTAGGCTGCAAGGAGATATAATTATGGGTAAGATCTTGTTACATTTTGTAAAACAGAGAGATTAAGAGTATTTACGTTGCTTTAAAGGGAAATACGTTCGGAAATTCTAGTGATCAATTAAGAAACTGACGAAGTGTTACTGATTATTAGCACCAGTACTGCCAACATATAACGCACTTCGAACATTCAACATAAGCGTGAAGACACAAAGTAGGTAATATTTTATCAAAAGAATTTTAAAACATCAAATTCTTCTAGTTTGTACCAAATGAAAGTAAATTTATGCTAGTATCGATATCAATTATTATACTAAATGAATATTGGCGGTGTAAACATGCACGGATTTGATGCAAGTACGGGATAAACGAGCATTTGTTTGATATATGTTATTCCATTAGATATACAAATGTAACTTGTTTAACTACTTCATTTGTTGAACGATGTTTAAGTAGTTTAAGCAGTTTAAGCATAATTTGTTACATTGGATTTAAAGAAGGATTGACTTAACTATGGATATTGACTCTGGGTATTAAATTATTTTACTATTGAAATTTTCCATGATGCTTTCACGTATTATAAATAACAAATACCTTAATTCTGACCTTTATTTAGAGATATTTGTAGAATTGTGTATCAAATACTGTCATTTAGTAAATACTCAGGTACGCAAGACTAATAACAGAATACATTCATTAGCACTGGTCACTGACCTTCTGTAATTGGCGAGAGAGGAACTAAGAAGGATGTTAACGGACAATTGCGGTTGAACAGACATTTAAAGGTTTTTCCAAAGGGAGATATTTTTGGACTGTCAACCGACTGTCAATCCTTCACAATGTCGTGCTGAGTAGCACAATAAGACACGAACAAAAGGTCTACGTGATAAGGGGATAGTACGTCTACGGTGCAAGTAAAAAACGACTGATCACTTTTACGTGATCACAGATGATACTTGCTACTATTTGTCCTCAAATATTTTATTACGTTATTTGTTAAAATAATTTTGACGATTTCTTTTCAATCGTCACTACTTATTTAGTAAAATGCAACAAATATTTATTTCTTTATTGTAATCCAAAAGTAATATCTAGAAAGAAAGTTTCTTTTCCTCTTCTTTGTAACAAATCAAGCGCTCTAAAGTATTAATATTTTATACTGTTTTTGTTACGTGGTAACTTCGTAATTCAATGGGTTATCAACGAAATTATTACGCTGTACGTTATAAATTGTAAAGTTACTTGTATATAAATATGCATGGTATGTGCATCAAGACGTGTGATGCTCGTGCAACTCGTTGCACTAGAGTTCACTATCTCTCACTCAATTTGAACCTCATCCGCCGTAAGCGGATCGACCAGGCTGGCCTTTTAACGTCGGATAGTCTCGCCTCTCTTGGCTCTAGAGCATAGACGCCTATAACAAACATTATCCGCCATAATGCCCCCGTGTAAACATACCTACCAACGTGCATCGTCCTTCTCTCATCTCCTCTCCTTGTTCCATCTTTTTTAGACACATCGTGTCTCCCTCTGTCCGTGGATAAAAACTTGGAAGTTTATTTAGCCGTTTAGCGTCTAGTGGGAAGTTAAGTTTTTCGGATAAGCCGCCTTTTTAGCATGGACCCTGTTTCCCTTCGTTTCCTTCCGGTTTAGCACGCGCCGTTTATTTGATGTTGATTTCACTGTCGTACCTATTTCTCTCGTTTCTCTCGTTTTTTCATTTTACACGATTCATTGCTTTGATCATTTACTTCACGTGATAATAAAATACAAGCAATTAGAAATTTCTCAAATCTTCCTGTTAATTATATTGGTACTTTCTGTCACCAATATTCTTGGAATATTTAAAATAAATGTAGAGACTTCATTTAACAAGGTATTTTATTAAATTCACACTTATACGATAATGCCACGGTAAGACTCAAACCGTTAAGGACACGTATGTACAAGGTGTTTTGTAACTTGTGGGACCCACTTCGGGAGCTGATTGTATCCCTAAAAATAATGAAAAAATGTCATATAAATATATGTCCTATCGGTAAATATCGACTTGTCACTACAATTACCAGATGTGATTAGTATCACATTTCAACAAATATAAGGGTTGATGGGGTATGGTAGGTGGAGATTTCCCAAGAAACAGGAAATAATGTAGACTGTTTTGCATACGAGAAATCAAGGTTGATAAGTGGGTTACGTTTGGGTTAGAAACTGAGATTGGTTACTCGGTATTTCGCAAGTTTACTGTGTTCCTTTGGAAAAGGGCCTCTACAAGAAACCATTCATACAAGTGTCCCCACTCTTTACCAGGTCCGCTCTGAAATCCCCACCCCCGTTTCTAGAAAGGGACCGAGGTAGGACCGAAACTATTTAGTGTTGCCACGAGGGTTGCTGGCAGTTTAGTCAGACCTTTCTGCTTACCTAGAAATGCTAGTACTTCTAGTATTTTTTTTTTTTTAGTTGTTTCTAGTAGTTTTGAGTATAGTTTAACAACGTGGTAACGAAAACTGTGTTAGATGAGTTCAGTTTATTGTATAGGCAGTGTAAATAATTTACAATTAATTTAATTAGTGATGTGCAAAGTGATAACTCAAAACTGTGACATGGATGAATGAATGTCCAACTGCAACCAACCTTCGATAAGTAACTAGTTATACTCTAATAAAAAGATCCGAGATATACTATCCTGATACTTTTATTTTTGTATTAAGAAAAAAGGATGAATTTTTGAACAAAGGATGAGTTTTCAACTGAGGATGAGGATTAGTGTTGAAAAAACAAATTTCGTAACAAGTTGTTTCCCTTCGCATTTGCGACGGAAAGTTTCAGTGTAGTGTTTTTCCGAAAATGCCAATTTTCTTATTCTAACGGAGCACGTTAACGAAAAGTGTTACCATCGGTATCTCACATTCATGCCTGAAAAATCAGAAGGGAAAAAGCATTGTATTACAGCGGAAAATTACTCGAGATATTTATTTTAGGGGGACAGAGGAAGCGTGATTAAAGTGACAGCATATGTAATTTCTCACAGAAATTTTTTACATCTTTGCACACTTTTAGAGATTTAAATGAAATCGCTTTTACAATACGTTTCGTTGTATTGCAAATTTTTCCCTATTTTTCTTTTTCTTTTTTTGCACTTCGACGTCTCTTATAGAAATGTTACGTTTAAGTATGACGATGTTGTCGTTGCAGGTGGAGTACGAAGGTTACGACTGCGGAAGAAACGGCATTGTGTCGGTGCCAGAAGAACCGACGAAGAAAGTGTTGGAGACTACGAAATCATCCTCCCAGTTGAACCAGAACAGTCATCGGGAGGAGACCAGCTGGTGGGTGGCGGAGGAGGGTGGGCATCAAGATATAAGGGAGCGTGACAAGGGTGTAGCGGTGGCGGGTGAGCTGGCTTGCCTCGCGGGTTACATGGCAGGGTACTTGAAGGCGGCGGGCGCTACTTGCGCTCCGACTGGAACTCCTCAGTACCATGCCCATGGTCACCCAGCGATGGGGGTCGGCACTCATCCGCACCCGCATTCACATCCGCACCCAGGAGCTCCTCACCCAGGATTACATTCGCCTTTCACTCTTACGACGCATGGTCATCCACATCCACATCCGTTGGAGCATGGGCTGGCCGCTTTTCCTCAAGGTAAGTCGTTTTCTCTCTTTTATCGTTGATTATCGATGGTTTACCACTGTTATATGAAATTTATTATTTTCCCTATATTCAACTTATGCAAACACATTTTTCATTTATTTAGTTTTTTTTGTTATTAAAAAATTTTTTTGTCCATAATACTCATTCGCATTTAAATCGCCATTCTTGTTATCTTTTTCTCCATCGAGCACGCGAATCGCGCGATTATTTGAATGGTTACGACTGATAATGAAAATAAGGGGTATTGACGTTTTCGAGCAGGTGAAAGTGTTTAGACAGAATCGTGAGGTGGCGTTAGTTGTTCGCTAGAGAACTTCCTTCTATCCTACCTTCTTTTTCAAAGATCACGTCGTAATTGTTTTGAGTTTTGTTTTGGAGAACGAAGTATATATTGCTAACATTTTGATTGTTATCTCTTACATCGTAGAAAAGTACGAAACGAAGAAGCTTTTCTCTTTCCTTATTGTTCGAAAATTTTCAGTTTCTTCCAAGTTCCGAATATAAATTTTAGAATTACTTTACCATCGTAATGTTCTTTTTTTTTTTTTTTTAGAAGACTTAAAAAGAGCATTCGTTCGATTGCGGACAAAGGATTGATACGATTAAATAGGTATTCGATGGAGGATTTGGTAGCTGAAAACATTTTGTATCGTTTACCCGGAGTTTTACTCTCCCGATCTCATTGTTCGATGGATGATACACGGTTCCTGTTTCGTGAATCATGCGGTCTGTTATCTCCTAGTAAAAGTATTTGGCGCGCCATACTAGCCGTTATTGATTGTCATGCAAATCGATGCATCGACTGAAGCCATATGAAGTCAAAGTAAACTCAGGGCTTCTTAACTATAGTCAACCGTGTATCATTCTGTGACAGGCGCTCGAATGCATTTCTTCCCTTTAAGACGTCGAAAATTCCGCGTATATTTATTACACCCTTTTTTAGTCAAGTAAGTTCTTCGTGAATTATCCAAACTCACGTTTGGTCGAATACAATAGAAATGATAAAAAATGGTCGAGAAAATCACTTTTGGTCTCTCGATTTAGTATCAAACGATAGTTTATGATGAGACATCAGTCACAAAAAATTTTCAAGTTACATTGACAATTAATTTTTGACATGAAAGGAGTCAAAGCAGCCCATTGGTCAGTTAATTTAAGAAATTATTCTTAAAAGCTTGGATTTCATAATCGCAAAATTCATAATCGCAATCTAATATTTGTATTGATACCATATCGAATGGAATATTTTAAATACAATTTCACATTCGTCATTAATAATCAAAATCTCTAAGAATAATTTTTTAAATTATTTGACCAACGAAAACTACATACTAAGTTTAGATATGAATAAAATATTTGAGAAATGATTATATAAATAACATCATTCTACTTGACTCGACATTTAATCTCTCAAGTAAGTTCTAGTTCTATTATGCAAATTTCATCCTGTGCTAGGATTATTTATTATCATTTCATTTCAATGAGTCGAGATAAAGTTACTTTTTCCAAGTTATTTTTCAAATAAAGATAATAAATTATATCTCGTTACTTCGAACTGTCTTTTATTTTTATCTTAAATGAAATTTGCTCAATTTTGTTACGTACTGGAACATTAATAACGTATCTCTGATCCCTCATATTTCAGAAATTAATTATCAGCCAAACTTTAGAATTTGTCCTGACTGATGTCTCATCATCACGAGCTATGCCAAAAATATGCAAAATTCAATTTCAAACTCGAGGGACCAAAAAACTTGCTCTCTATGTTTCAATCTCTTCGGATGAAAGTGATTCGTGCTAATTTCCGTTTGCATCGGAGCGAAACTCTCGAAAGCGGAGCACGGGGCTCGATCACAGCCATGATCGGGCATTCTTCCTTCTTCGTTCTTCCGCGCTTGCACGCGTGTTGCACGCGCATCGAAGAATACGCGAGTCGAGTTTGGCGTACTTCTCTCTTTGCGTCTCCGTCTTTTTCACGGTGGTTTGAAAGAGGTACGGAGTTGCGAAAGGGAACGAGAAAGAGAGTGCGGGAGATGTAGAGAGAGACAGAGAGAAAGAGAGAGAGAGAGAGATTCGAGTCGCGGCAAGAGGGTAGGAGGAAGGGGCTGGAATGCCCCAGCGAAGAAGAGTAGAGAGAACCATGAGAGTAAGCCGCTTATCAGGGTGGCAGCAGGCAGTATAGGTCCAACCAACGCAGATAGGTGGGTTTCCATGGAAACACGGATCTGTCCGTTAGGTCTCTACGTACCCGCGTCCAGCCGCCTATCCGTTGTAGGCGTATCCGCTACACGAAAAGCCGTGGAACGAGAGAGGAACGAACCCGGAGTGTCCCTCTGTCTATATACGTACGCGTTCGTGCGAAAGAGGCAATCGAAAGAGTCCAGGATAGAAACAAGGCTCGCGGCTGCGAGAAACGAACGAATCGGTAACCCCGCGCCAAAAAACAGACACACTTAGTTTTTATTGTTTGTTAATAAATGTTGGAGAAAGGTGGGTAGTAACATGGCCCTCTTGGATTTCTTCCCAAAATATAATCTGTACTCTAAATTTTAATAAGATCACACACGTCAAGAGATAGAAATAGAAAAGAATGATTTAGCTGAATTTATCGCGTAACGAATCAAACCCCGCGCCAAAAAACAGACACTCAGTTTTTATCGTTTGTTAATAAATGTTGGAGAAAGTGGGTAGTAACATGACCCTCTTGGGTTTCTTCCCAAAATATAATCTGTACTCTAAATTTTAATAAGATCACACGTGTCAAGAGATAGAAATAGAAAAGAATGATTTAGCTGAATTTAACGAATCAAACTAACAACGATGAAAAGTTGTTGGTACTTCAAACTGTTATAACCTCGTAAAAAAAATATTATTTTATGTTTTAGAGCATACTTTCTACTTTGGTTTGGCTAATGCTTTGGTACTCTCTCTACTTTGACGGCTCTGAATTTTTTTCACGACTAAATTCACCATGGTCTCGAAGTTTACAACGATCCCTTGAAATTTGCTGTATGCCTTTTTTTTTTATCGAACTTTGAAGATTAGGATTAAACAGTGAAATGTTAGGATTTCTTTAAATTTTTGTCATTTAACTCCAACATTGAAACTTCAACAAAGCAGTCACGATGGATCTGTGCATGGAAAACATTTTTTATTGCGTTCAGAGACGCTTGAATTTTGACAAACTTTGAAACTACCTTTCTCTGTCTGTACGACACCATTTGCTTCAAAAATTATTTTTATCATAAACGTGAAAAAGGGCGAAATTACCAGGAGAGGGCCATAATACCACCCTCTTCTTTACAATCGCGTTCGTCGAATTCATCGCTTTGCGTGTGTCTGACTTTCGACTAAATTCCATCAATCACGCCATCAAATATTTCCCAAAAATTTCACGGACCGTCTGCAAACGTAAATCAGCGGTCTCTGCCTCTCTGCCAGCCTTCGAGTTCTTTTCATTCGCCGAATGCATAATGTACGGGCTGTTGGCGCGCGTTCTTTCCACGAGAAATGAAAAATTAAAATGGAAATGAATTTTTGGTCGTCGGCAGCCTTGAGCTACGCGAACTAGCGCCAGTAAATCTGGACAAAATGTTAAGGTTAAACGTGACGCGGTGGTCACGCCGTGAAACGCGAGATGTATTCGTCGCGTGCGCGCAAAGAGATAGCCCGTGTCCGCGTTTTGTGTTTCGTGCGCGCCCGCTCGAAGAATGTACGACAGTATTTATTTTATTATGCAATCAGTCTTGGGGTCAGGGCGGGACGAATAGAAAAGCAGTAGCTCCCGGCGGAATGAAGGGTGCCAAAAAGGGAGGGGTATCGAAAACGTTGTCGTTAACGCGCCGAGGTTTTCTCCCGCCGATGTTCAGGGACGCTGCAGGAGCCCACCGGGTACGTGGGAATCGCGTCACATGCCTCTCCCTTTTCTCATTCGACGACTACTATTTGTTGTCGCAGAGAAATTGCCCGTCCACTTAACTTCCTCCGCCTTTCGGTGGAATCGGCACGCATAAACAGACATCCTCTGATTTTTATTCCATATCGAGATACGATCGAACGGACACCAGGAGGCAAAGCATACCATCGGTAAAGTGGTTTAAGATGGATAAGAAGCACACTGTCTCGATACCTTAGAATCAATCTAGTTTTACTTTGTTTTATTTTGTTGCATGAAAAAAAAGGCAAGAATGCGCTTCTGTCCTCTAGGATTAGGAAAGCGAAGAGTTTCCAGAAAGAAGTTAGCTTCAATTTAGAGTTAACTACTAAATTTGGAACAGCACCTTTTAGTTTATGTTGCTTCTTCGTTGGTTTACTAAAACTGCAAATTAATTAATCTCATCGCCTTTAAAAATTGATAGGAGGATAATGGTTGATGCTGTCTATTCGATACCAGAAAACGAGAGTTGAAAAGAGTACCGTCGTTAGACTCGTCGGTCGAATTAGTTTTAAGAAATTGACGGGAGGGTAATAGTGTAATCTTTCGTTTGGAAGAGACTGCTGCCAGTTCGATAGAATTTCAATCACTCAATTAGGCGTCAGGTTAAGGGTGGCACGTGGCGGGAGCACGTGCACCTATCGTTACGAAGTGGCCACAAAATATCGAGCTAAACAAGCACGCGCGGAAAGCATCGGAGAGGAACCTTCCATCGAGTACAAACGACTCGCGTCGTTTGACGCGTGTCACGGGTAAATTGAGTAGGCGGACGGTGTCGTCCTCGACAGAGGGATCTAAATACGGATCCAGGCCCTAATTGCAGGATAAACACTCGAGTTTGAGTGAAATATCACGTACAACTAGATAGATAGATATCGATACTTCGCCCTCTACTCTGGCCTCTGCGGTCGACTCAATTTTTCCAGAGCCTGTAACGAGCGCAAACGAACGTTCTCGAGTCATTGCAGAGTTCGGAATTCTAATTTTTCGGAACTCTCAATTCTGGCTGTTTTCGTTTTCGTATGGTTCTCGACTCGGTAGGTAGGTTGCACTGACAATAAGCAGATAGAACAACAGAAGAGGAAGCGAATGAGAGACGGCATCGGCTGGAAGACGGTAACACGAAGCTTATCCGATTATTCGCTTGTCCCGGATGTGTGTTGGTATTTCGTTACTTACTTATACTCCTCTCTGCTAGATTACCAGGTAACAGCGACTAGGCCCGAAGGCCACACGCGTTTCCTCGCGTTCGCTCCATCGAAAGTTTGTGTGGTCTTCCCGAGTCCAGATGGCCTGGTTCTCGATGACTTCCTCTTCTTTCTTTTCCGGTCTCTGAACGTTCTTCGCGGTTTCTCTATTAATATTATTGGATACACTTGTGTACGGTCACCCATATTTGAAAAATGAAAAATACAAACCTGTCTCGATACCTCGCGAAACGACGAAAGTCGCCGACATCGGGCCTAAACCGGCTCCTCCCCCCCTTCTCTCCTCCGACGCGGTTATCTGCTTTACGCAGCGATTTCACGGAGGTCATACTGTAAATGCAAAGTCGGCCAAATGTTTTCGTAACTGATGGCCTTTTAGAATTCCGTCTCTCATCGGCAGTGGCACGTGCTATCATCCCACGGTCCCCTGAATAATCCATCGTCGCCCCCTCCCGCGCCCCCCACGCCCACGTTCTCCATCGTCTAGCGTCCTGTTCGCATTTTAGCTTTTAATTAATTTTCGATTCCCTTCTCGGCCGTATTCGCGCTTCCTTCGATACTCGGTCGGTCCCTCTCTCTCTCTCTCTCTCTCTTTCTTTTTGTTTGTCGTTCGTCGACTTGGAATATTCGCAGCCGTCGCATCTTGTATTCTATGAATAACGAAGCAATCTCTTGGCTCGTGGGACGCACGTTCGCGCGGCCAGCGACTCGGTCAGCTTCTTCGATTCTCTTCCGGTTTCTCGATGCTCGCGCGAAACGCGTAATTTACGACTCAATCTCTCCTCTCTCTCTCTCTCTCTCTCTCTCTCTCTCGCAATCTTAACCGCTTCTGATGAATGGGCAGACTCGCGGTACCCATTCAGTTCATCGAATAATTACGAGTAGATCCTATCGTTCGATTCCCGGTATCGAACGATGTAATTGATATTAATTCGCGTTTCCTTTTCCTCGTTAATCCGCGTTCGACGAGCACGCAGAAGTGGAAGCGTTGTTCTCGTCTTATCTCGGTTATTTATTTATCCAATCACGCGGCACACATTACGCGCATTACGCGATTCAGCGACAAACACCCGGGGGAAAATTCTACACGCCAAGGTTTAATAGCGCCGCGTTCCCCTAGACGCGCCATATTTCATCGCGGGCGGTAGTTTTAGATGGTATCGCGGACAAACGCGCGCCGGTCGTGTAATTCATACGGTCGATTCGCGAGATTGATCTATAGCCGCGCCGTGTCGCGGGAACGGGCAGGATAATTAATTCAATTCTCACGTCCCTTTCGTTACTCTGTGTAATCTCTCATTAGACGGATAGAGACGTTAATTAGTCTCTTTCACGAACTCCATAGGCACAACGATCGCGCAGTTTGTTTCAGCGGCGTGGCTTTGTCGCAGATCGATCGACAAAGGGATTTTTCGTTATCTCGATGACGTTGGCGTGTGTCTCGAAAGTGGGGTGGGGAGCGCGAGGGAAATCACTGTGAAATTTCGTTACCGATCCATTGACTTCCACGTGGATTCCGTTCCACTCGAGGAGCAGACCCGGCGCTCCGAGGGAAGAGAAGAATCCAATAAACAGAAAACGAATTTGCTATTAGGGTCGCGTCTGATCTCGTTGTGGGCCAATGAGCCAAAGCGCAACCCTTATATCAACCCCGGGTTTTCGTCTCTCGCGCTGACGATAATAAATCGAATCATACTTCAGGGCGCAGCGGGTGTTTGCCGTTCGGTTAGGGTCCCGCCTGGCTAGCCGCTTTTCGCCTTGTACGCGTACATACGAGTCTATCATCCCGCGTCTGATCTTCTCCTTCTTCCTCCGTCGGTCGCGAAATCTCGCGCGTTTGCGTGAAAAACGTTTGGTGAAAAGCTTTCGTGACGGCGCAAAGTCAACGGAGTTGGCGGTATGGCGCCACCGATCGATTCTGCTCTCGCGTACAGAATTCAAGCAAACGAAGGGCTTTTCCTCGCGCCCACTCGACGCCGCGTGGAAGCAGGCGGAAGACCATAATCGGAATTCCATTGTCTCGTTGCTGGATAAGGGCCTGGCTTTCACAGGGGCCGATGTATAGCCCGGCAAAGGCCGTCGTTAACGGTAGCTCTAACGCCCACTCGACAATCAAGCATCCTCTCGCCGGATCCTCTCGTTCTCTCCTCTCTTTCCCCAGGAGCCTGCCTCGGTCCCTCCGGGGACCATCCAGCCTCTCCGTTGCTCTCCGATCCGGTGCGTTGCACCGTGCTTGGTCGCGCCACGGCCAACCGAACCGCCAAGATACGGATCATAGATCCAACGATCTCTCGCGGGCGTGTCGTGGCCATTGGTCGCGACGGTAGCCAACCGGTATGGAATTTTACATTGTGCCCGGGCGCAATCTCTCTCGACGATCTACCTGGCTACTACGCTGATAGCCCACTCGACCAGTTCGTTAGCCAACGATCACGCGTGTGCATCATCGTTCGCGTCATCGTCATCGTCCTTTGCTTCGTCGCCGTTGCTGCGTATATCGCTCGAACGAACCAAAGTTCCACGGTCAGCGTGGAGAGATCACGACGACTGTTGCTCCGCTCCGATCTCACGGGCCACTCCTTCTTCTCTCTCAGCGTGCAGTTGCCCATTGCGCTTCTGTTTCCTCGATATTTTATTCGATCCTCTGTCCGTCACAGTTACGTAATTATCGTACCTTTAATCTCGCGTGGCTTCAAAGACTGATTCAAAGAGGAAAGTATACGCGACCCGAACAATGCCTTCCTCACTTGGTTGCTTTCTCTTCCTTGTCGTAAGCCACTCTTTCAGCTTGCTCCCGCCGAGAGCCGTTGCTTTCAACTCTCTTCTCTCTCGCGTGCCAAACCTACGTTTGACAGTCTCTCGCGCTGTTTCATTTCATGCACAGCATATATATATATCCGCGACGTGTCGCGACTTTATGTTGGTCGTTGTTAGAACTCTGTTAGACGGTTGACTTTACAACGATCGTCAGTTTACGAGCAACGCGAGAGCGGATCCTCCGGAGGAGAACGAACCATGGTGTCTACCATTCCTTCCACGACTTTACGATCCAACTTCCAATCGAGAGACACTGAGCGAAGCGCAGTTTCCAGCCTCTTCTTTTTATTGGTCGGAACGTTGTACGTTGGCGTGTTGGATACCATCGTTTTCAGAGGCAGCTGGGAACGAACCGCGACTTTGGTCCTCTGGATGGTCGTGTATTCCGGAGTGTACCCCACCGGCCTCCTCCTCGGCTCCCCATTCCCCGTCCCGTCGTCCTGACTTGTCCCCCCTCCCCTACCCCCCTCGTTCTCCCGTCCTTCCCCCCTCGTCGCCCCTCGTGACCCCCCTCATAAGCGGATTACGTGGGTCCCGGAACGAGCCAAGCGAGGCTCGATGGCACGAGGAAGGCAGAGGAGGGTGAGTCGTAGCGGGGGGGAACTGTTCAAAATTACGCTATCGCGACCTCGCAACGCTTACACCCCTCTGCGCCACCCCCGTTTTCTGTCCTCCGGTTCTGCGGTACTGATGCCTTACCCTTCTCACTGAGGTTGAACAGCCTCGCGACTCGTCCTCGTCCCTCCGAGCTACTCCTTTTCTTTATCATTTTTCCCCGCGAGACGATCGACTTCTCTCGAGGTCGTGTCGAATATATTTGAACATCGCTGCGAGTTATTAACCCCACCCCTCGTTCCCCTCTGTTTCAGGGATGAATCAACGAAAACAACGCCGTGAACGGACCACGTTCACCCGAGCGCAGTTGGACGTGCTCGAAGGACTTTTCACTAAAACGAGATATCCCGATATCTTTATGCGGGAGGAGGTGGCGCTGAAGATCAATCTGCCTGAATCACGAGTACAGGTAAAATAAAACTCGATGAAATTGGTTGTTTTCCTCTTTCGAACGTTCTACGTCACGTTACGAGCGACCGAAATCGATCTCGCGGAGTCAGAAGGAACTCGAATCGTGGTTTATCCATCGACAGAGAAACAAGCGTAGAGTCTCCGCGAGACGATATCAACGATAGTCGAAGGGAACGAGAGAGGAGGCACGAGGGAGTGTTTCGTGCTTCGGCAACCGTGGCTGAGATTTAAGGTATTTACACAACGCGTTGTCGCGCCCTACGTCCCTCCGGTTTCGCCATTGTTCCGGTCGTCGCTGTACATTGATAGATGTGCCGACGAGCTCGTTGACGCTTTTATTGCGGTCCGCGTAACATCTTTATTTCATAGCGGGATGCCTCGAAGTCACGATCGTGACTGGAATATAGAGCTCGCGAGTCCCCCTTTGCCGCGATCGCGATGCTTTTGCGTCCGTCGCCACCGCGAATATTCCCTAGTCGATGGACCGCGAATTTTTGTCAATGCAATTCCACGAAATAATCAATTCTGGATCACTTGAACATTTTATGATAGCGTAAAATAAGAAATGTGAAATTTTACGTGAAATTTTGTCGCTCAACTTTGCTACAGGGATTCGCAGGGTTCGACATTCAATATTCAGAGATCACTCATCTCAAGAAAACAATTCCACAAGGTGAATTTTCGATAACCGCGGGCTTTCCCTGCGTTTTTCGATTTGTGTGAAACTGACGAACGTATCGTACTGTGCAAAATTGTTAAATGATACTTATATCATCGCCATCATTATTAAATTCATCTCACCTAAAAATTAACTCTGCCGAAGTAGATGCAACGAGAACTTTGACGACGGGTAGAAAAAGTGATCTAGCTAGTCCTAAGCAAGATGAAAATTTCATACATCTCCACACGTCTGTTACGCACATTCCATTTATCTATTCTTGTATCTTTCTTGAAGCTTCCCGTAAATGCGTGAAAATCCGCGGTCCGCTAATAAAAGTATCGTCGGACACGCGACAAGCAAATAGCTTGAAGTCGGCGAAGCGATACGTAAAGTAATCTCGATACACGGCGATACGCAGCGGCCGTCATCGCGAGATATAGGACAAAGCAAGGAAATTCCGTCCAGCGGAGTTTCCACGCGAAGTTAAGCCCCCGGTGAATGAAGGCGCAACTGCAAAAGGGTGTAACACACGTGTGCACGATGTACATTGTAGAGGCGTACCCACGTGAACGAATAATATCCAAGAGAGGGGGAGGAAGGGAGAGATGGATAGGGGGGGAGAGAGGTCGAGGGATCTAAAAGTTTCCGTGGGAGAAGAAGAGAGGAGAGATCGAGAGAGAGAGAGAGAGGTGTGTATATAGGTAGAGGAACACAGAGGTACGATGTATGGAATACAACATATAGTTGATTTGTTCCTGGATTATAGCCCTTCGTTCTATCTCGTTCGCGAGTTTCTATACGTTCGTCTCTGCGAGAGAACGACACAGCTGCGCGCGATGTTTGCCACGTTTGAATGCGCCAGGTCGTTCGTCCATCATTTACGATCGAGAAACGCGTCAGAACGTTATTTCCTCGCTCGAAAAAAAGAGACGAGAGACGCCTCGACGCCCCGGCTCTCCGGAGACGGGTAGCATCCAACGGGGATGAACGGGAGAAACGATAAACTTCTATCCGGTCGACAGGTTTGCCTTACAAATTTATACGTATTAAATTCTGCTCGACGTGGAATCGTAAACGGACCAAAAAAAAAAAAGAGCAAAAGATGAAAAACTGAGTACGTCCGGATTTTGAAACGAGTTGTGCATCGAAAATTATCGCGACGCGGCGATATCGTCATCGATGCGTTTCGACGCGGTGATCCTGGCTTTGAACTGCTTCTGGCGACGCGATGTCGTATTAATAGCGCAAATAAGAAAATATATTTGTCATAACGAAACGTCAACGCAGCTGCTGCAACTCGCGCGCCAACGGGGTTGGTTCTCCGCGTTGGATGCTAACCAGATGGTGGTGCAATTTACACCTAGGCCGTCGATACACAGAGCAGAACTGGCTGTGGTTGCCCCCGGAGGGCTTCCGGATGGCACCACGCGGCCTGCTCGGTTGGTTTTTGGGGTAGCTGCTAGCTCCTCCGGTTGTGTGTTGTTCCTAACGGGGGGTGTCGTTGTGCAAACATCGCGCGGTAATGGGCGATTTTCTCTCTCGTTCTTCTTCCCCATCGCCTTCGTATCTCTTCCAACTTCCTCTCGGGGATCATTTTCCCTTACGGTTGACACGCAATATTCACGGTTCACGCTTCTCGGATCTACCGCAACCCCCCTCCTACATTTGCCAAGAACCTCCTATATTTGCGAAACGGAGGATTCGACATGACACATAGAAAACAATCTCTCGTCTATCAACAGCGGCGTCTTCTCGTTCCGTCGAATTTCCGATTCTCTTGCGCCTCGTTAGATTTAACTTTTCAACCCTACCTCCGTCTCTGCCGGCGAGACCGAGCTTCCCTCGTCCTTCCTTCCCTCCGTCCGTCAACTCAACCCAACTAACACGAAATTCATGGCGACTGGAAATCCCGTGTCCGCTTCGCCGAGTCGCGTTCTTTGCAACAACTGTTACAATGCCGCCGATAATAACAACAATGACGGCGGGTCTTGCTTTTAAAGGCACGGGCATAGATTCATAGGATCGCACCCCTGGCCACATTGTGTGCCTGGATTACGGAGGGTGCGTGAGGGGGAGTGAACGGGGGTCTGTGTGCGCGAACTTGCGGCCTATCGGGGGATGCTTTTTGTTCGTGCTCGGGACGGACGGTTGTCTCTAGCCCCCGTGAAGCAAGGACAAGGAAGGAAGGCCCCTCTTTTCCACGAAACTCGCGCAACCATTTTCCCCGACTTGTGCCCGAGTTTGACAGATTTTTCTCTTTGTGGCGTAGCACGTGAAGCTCCGTGACATCTATTTTCCTACAACCTATATCATATATCCTCGATGTTTTCGGTGACAGTAGGATTATGATTGCCAAACTTGCAAGTAACATTCATCGTCAAGTCTCTCGGCAAGCACTGCCTTTTAATTATACGTTCAACCCTGCCACCTTTTTGAAAAAACGCGCGCAATTGTCGTCAAAGCAAATGATCATAATGTTAAATAAAACTAGGTGAGAGTAGGGTTCATTAATGATGAACTATTTCTCTTTTCATTATATCATTATTGTTTATTTGACAGCAAATTAAGTTGACAAACGAGACGAGGCATTTAAAGCATTTTCATATCGTGTGCATGCGTGCGCGTGTTTTTCGCGAATTTTTTTCCATTCTCATGGTTCAACAACGATGAAAGCACAATCGTGGTGTGTACGCACACATATTCCAGAGGGTTTGATTTGCGCATGCGTGCCGATAGACGCCGGCAACGCGAATCCCGAGAGACACACGATTACACGTACACACACGTAAGGCGTGAGCATATACACGTGAAAATTCGAACACGTACGAAAGCGTATGAAAGCCCCCGAACTACTACCCCTCCTCTGGCTCGTTGTTATTGTTGCGATTTAATGAAATGTTACGGCCGTCCGCCCGCGATTACTTTCCCATTGCACCGATTAACTCCCCATTTGTACGGTTCCATCCCTCGTGACGAGATACCTTTTCTTCTCAATGATCCCCCGGGCGATGGTTTCTGCCAAACCTTCGGAGACTTCCCGCGAAAGACTCGAGCACAATTTTGCCTGCATTTGCTCCCGCTACCCTCCTCAAAAGATATTCGTTCGTTCGTCGAAATCTTTTCTCTTTTTCTTTTTTTTTCTAAAGTTAGAATAGAATAGAAATTACAGCGCGTCGACTCAAGACTGTTTGCAATTTTCAACATCCCACGTTTGCAATAATCAATTACACAGTTCCTTTCACTGCAGCATCTTTCTGCGTACCTTTCCAAGTTTGAACTCGATGATATATTTTTGGAAATCCGAATTCTCTCAATCGCTTACATTTTTTTTTTTGTAACTGAATGCATTAATTACCAATGTGTAAACATTACATATACGAATAGATTAATCGCTAACATGTACGTATGCATGCAGTACTTTGGTAGCTAATAAAAATTGCGATTAAATTTTGCTGAAAAAAGTCACGAGTTGAAAGTTACAAGTGGTTTTCAAATTCACAGCAATAGGTAAATGATATTATCCCAGGCTATTTTGTGCAAGGTCGATGTTTTTTGTGCAGGTATGGTTCAAGAATCGTCGAGCTAAATGCCGACAGCAACTGCAACAGCAGCAGCAAACCTCGCCCTCGAAGGGATCACCGCGGTCCACTCAGAGCCAAAATAACGGGAACAATGGCACCAAGATGTCGACGAGTTCGTCGACGGCACCCAGCAGACGCTCGTCGCCTGTCTCGCCACCGCGCGGCAAGGAAGCACCGGGTCCAAACTCGCCTCTGTTGTCCACGAGCTCGACGTACCCGCGTCTCGGCGTGACGCCGACCGGCGGAAGCGGCGCGAACAGCGCCATGACCACTCCGTCGCCGCCGTTAACACCGGGCTCGAGCCAACTGCCACCTTCGTCGTACCCGCCAGCGATGAACCAGATCCATCACGGCGAATACGGCTTCACATGGAGTTCAGCGTCGCCGGGCTCGGTGAACCCGAGCCAATGTTACGCCGGGCAGAGTTACAACGCGTATCAGAACCCGTACACAAGCGGCGACTACTATCAAACCCAGATCTCGCATATGCATCACAGCCCCCAGGGGAACTATCACCATCCGCAGTATCACCACAATATGACGTTAACGTCGTCGATGTCGCACTTGACCAGCCACCATTTGAACCCGACCAGCAGCAACGACATGGCAACGTCGCCGTCGGACACCGACGGTTACATACTGCCTGATCAAAAGTATCAGACGATGGTATAGCGGTCCAGCAGATCGTCCGGGATCTTTCATCGCGGCCAAGATGGCACCGTCGCCGCTGGATCGTTCCCTACGTACAACTGGCGCCTCAATTCTACAACAAACTGTTCCGAAATGAACGGTAACATCGATTCAGACGATAACTGATAGACGCGTGGATAATGATGACGATGACGATGATGACGACGAATAGTTTTTTTTTCTACTTCTTTTTGACTTTTTTTCCCCCTCCTGTTTCTGAAACGTCGGAACGATTGTTCGTTCGCGAGGGACCGCCTCATTTTGCGTGTTTCGTAGGTAGGAATCGTCAACTCGGCGAAATTGCAAAGCTTAGATATAGAACACATCGTAGTTAATAACAATGTATGTTTTGTAATATCGTTGCAGACTTATATCTTCGTAATATTATATATGTATATTTCGAATGTATATTTGGTAACGTCGTTGTAAATTTTTGTTTTTTTTCTTTTTGCGGAAAACTTTAGATTTTAGATCGCGCTTCTCGCGCGATAATAAACAGCATATTTCTTGATTTTTACAGACCTCATTTCTTCGTATTTTCATTTTTTTCCTCTTCGTTGCAATTTTAAAGTGACTCGACACGGATTCATCGAAACAGCTAAATATATAAGTGGTCTGGACTTCAGATAAATCGAAAATTTTGTCTTTGTACGGAATTCGTCGACATCAAATTCAGTATGTCGCGATGAGTACAATCGTAGTGTTAAAATTTCTTGTCAAGATATAAACGTTGTACCCGACTTTTACATTATTTTACTCTTCTCTTTTTTTTTTATATTCTTTCTCAGTACAAAAAGGTCGATAAAGTCTTTCTTTTTGTTTCTTAAAATATTATAATTCTTATTTTATCTTCTGACCGATTCGTATCAGACGTAACACGCAAGAATGGCTTGATCCTTCGAGAAAAAGGGAAGGTATCAGCGATGAAGCACTCTCGCGCCCGTATCGTGATTCTGCATCGCGAAATTGTGGAATTCAGGCTGTTAGAGCCCCGTCGGCATAATCCAGCTCTTAGGTCTTTCAATCGTCGAAGACGAGTATCTCGTCAACGACGAGCGAAACCGGCTTGGTCAGATTTCTTTCCCGTAACCGTAAGGTAACATTTTCCGATTAACATCGACTTTTGATCGATTCAATCGAACAGAATCGTATATCGCTATTCAAATACTGAGAAGAAGTAATTAAGTATTTTATCAACCTGGTCATCAAAACTGTGATACTTCCCTCACATCTAAAGTACACTCTACGATCACGGAGAAAATGAAGCACACCTTCGTCTGAACGAATCGGTTTCGCTTGTTCGTCGACGAGCTGCTGTTTCAAGAGAAAGGATAACGTCACAATATCGCGGAAGACCACCACGAGTGGAACGTCGACATTTTCTCGATCGCCGCGAACGAAGAAAGAACGATACGCGATCGTATATACGTCGACACCACCGACCGTTATCGAAATCAACCATGTTTCAATGATCGGATGCTTTTTGTCGTCGAGTTCAATTAACAATCAACATATTAGGACAAAATCATCACGTCTTACGAATCGATCGTAACGTTGTTGGTTGTTGCACAACGCAACGGATCGATCTTTGCATTTCCCGAAAATGTCTCGAGTATATCATCCAGAAACAAGATTCTCTCTCAGAGGGTGGAGGGGGAGGTGGACCAACTGCAAATAAGAAAACATTGTGTCTCTCGAGCGACAAGGATGTTTCGAGATACAAGTTTTTTCTTATTTACCTCCCCCCTCGATCTTGAATGACTAACGATGATTGAAAAAAACTTGTCTCGTGGCAGCGAAGAAACGTACCGTGAAATGAGACACGCTCAAATTTTGTACGTCACCTTTAGACGCTCGCCGTTATTCGCCTGTCGCTCGCGCGAGTCGCGAAGATCGCAACGTCCCTCGCGATACCGATCTCTGACGAATGACGATCGCGTTCGTTCGTTCTAAACGCGATGAAATTCAGCATCGGAACGAGGTATCGATGATTGATTGATATTGATGATTATTTCGACTACGGTATCACCTGGCATCGTGACCGAGGATTTGATGGAGCGATCGACGCTGTATCAACTGTTTTCTGGAACGCGGCTTCGTATCGCACGTGTATCATGCGTATCCTCCCTCGCTCTATGTACTCGTTTCACGCCAACGAGGCAGACCTCTTGTACAAAAAGAAATATCTAGAAACGACACGAGATCCTCTCTCTCTCTCGCTGTGTCATCGGTCCCGGTCTCGATTTTGCGATCCAGTATGCCAGACAACGCTGTGTTCTCACGGCTGCAACAAGATATGTATATTATCGTGGGTTAGAGAGAACGAACAAAAAA
>NW_025109817.1:353463-375813 GCF_011392965.1 Frieseomelitta varia
ACATACATAGGTTAATACTTTTTTACAAATTTGAAATTGAAATTTACAATTCCGTGTTCAAAAAAAAAAAAAAAAAAAAAAAAAAAAATGGAGATATCAATTAATTCGTAAAGATAGAAGAAGATGACGGTAATCATACGCGCACATAGCCAGTAAGTTACTTTGTAATAAATACGTGATGTACATAATTACTTAACTTGTAAGATACGTGATTGTTCTATCATGTAAGGAAAGGAATCTTCCTACGTCATAGAATAAATCGTCGCATATTATTAATAAAGTGTCTCTGTCGCATTTTATTCAGCCATAACACGAACCCGTGTTTCGACACTCTAATTAACGTTAACGTTTGGTTTCAAACCTCCTCCCCCCGGCGCTACGGGGCCCGTCTTGCTTCTTTTCGACACGAGCGGGCTTATAGATCGCGAGTCAGCCACCTATTAATCACATTGATGTCCTGCAAGTTCCTGCAGGACGCCGCGGGCTGTAATTTTGCTAATGCACTTGAAATTAATTAACATTAAAACCGGGCACCGCGTGCCCATTATTCGTGCCGGGGCTCTCTCCCCCCCTCTCTCTCTCTCTCTCACTCTCTCTCGCTATCGATCGCAAACCATTAAAACCCATATTAATTACAGGCTCGTGGTCGGCCGGTAATCGCCGATGCAATTTGCGTACACGCGTCGCATGTTCCTCGCCCGGTGTTATCCTGTTTTCCACGAAATTAAAAAACATTCTGGCCGTGTCCGCGACCAGTAAAGCAACCAATTTACGGGGCCTTCGCGTGAAAGTAAGCGGGTGACGTCGATACTCATCGGTCGTCGTTCCTCGCTTGTTCGAAAATCACGTAACACAGACGAAGAGGGGCGTAGATCGAAAATCCATCCACTTGTAGCAATTCGGGGATTCCCTGCACTGAAAGACACTCTGTCAATTCCTTTTTTTTTTTTTTTTTTAAGCGTACGCTACGGTTTAAGTTGCACGTTTGAAACGATCTTATGATTGAAAGGAGCGGATAACGATAAATAAACGATAAACTTGGTCTCGTTTTACACAGTTCATAGTAAAATACTATTGTCGAAAATATGAATCAGCCGACGCAATTCAGACGAAACAATAACACTTGCGGCAAGTCTGAAAATCCACTCGCAGCGAAAATTCCTTGACACTCCGTCAATTGCTTCTTTTTTTTTTTTTTTTTTTTTTTTAAGTGTAAGCTACGGTTTAAGTTTGAAGCGGTTTTAGTAAGACAGAGGATTGCAAACAATAAAACAAACTTCGGTCCCGTTCAACACAGTTTCTCTTACACACTTTGTACGATTCTATGTTATACGAATCAGTTGACGCGATTCGCACAAAATAGTAATACCGAAGATACTTCGAGCGATGTTTCTTCAAGAGTACCAAGAGAATGAATTCGTTGTATAACAATAGTGAATAAAATGCTGACTTCCTGAAACTCATAAATATGAGCTTTTTTTATACGAATTTCCTCACACACACACACACACACACAGACACACACACACGTCAGGCGTGCTTCATCAACCAGAAGATTTGCAATATTTTTCCAATTCGTCAAACCTTTCTTGTTATTACACAGCTTATCTCGAGATTTCGTTTAATCGAAAGCGATAACTATCGACGATCGACGGAGAAGAGCGGAGCACGTATGTAATTAGTTTCATTGACGGCCGAGCAACAAGCGGCGAGGTTCATCGTCGGGTCGTTTATTATCGGCCAGTGAGTATTCTCTTTGATCGGGCAACGTTCTCAGCGCTGGTGGAGAGAAAGACGATCGAGAGTTTCGCAGAGAACGCAGAGAGAGACGGTCCATTAAAGGATCGCAGGTGTACAACGAGCTTGCGTATATTCCGTGGCATAGGCATAGCGTATGGTTGGTAGCTGGTAGAGGGAAGGGTGGCGAAAGCGGCATATCTCTAAGTGGCCTAAACTCAGGGGGAGAGACAAAGAACCCCAAGCAACTGAAGGCAGAACCGGGCACCACGCCAGGGCTAATTGGACAGATCGGGCTACCTGTCTACCTTTTGACGACGTAATCCGGCGTCCTTTCTAACTCATCAAATTAACAGGCTATAACAAATCGGCCGGCGTACCTAAGTACTAAACTCTCTCAGTCCCTCGATGATCCTTCCGCATAGTTGCAGGACAGATCCCTCGCGATCCTTCTTTTGTTTAATTGACGATCATGACTCGTAGAGCCACTGAAACTGCATGCACTGAATCGAGTTGTTTGTGTACTCGGGCCTTTAACATGGTTGTTATCTAAATACTCGCAACTCTTAACCGCGAGATAATGGAATAGAGATCAGAGTTGACGATCTTTGGCAATCGAAGTGCGAGAGAATTTTAGGAGGCATTAATTTACGCAAGTCTTTGGACCTTTTTTTTGCAAAATTTAAAGTGCGACGAGATTGCAGTAAACGTGCAGGCAAATTTTACTTACGTATCTTCGTGTTTCCGTTTAAGAAACCTTCTGAAAGTTTCACTTGAAAATGGTTGAGTACGTCGAGAAATTAGCATGAAAATTAGACACGAGCGTGATCATCTCGATCAAAACTTGAACATCACTGAAAAACATTAGGTGTTGGATCTTGCACGTGAAAATGGACAACTTTATTCCACGTCTACTACAAAGATATGAATCACTTTAACTATTTTCTACTCGTTTATACCCTTTCATCCGCCCACTGGAGAAATAACAAACACGAACGTATGTACATTTGCCTACATCAGAGTTATTTTTGTTAGAAAGGCCGTATGTCAAAACGTCAAATATTTTTAAAACGAAGAGAAATGTTATTATTCATTTCAATTCGCAATTACCGTAGATTACCACCGCAGATCCCGGATTAATCGTGTACGGAAAAACAAAATATATCATTTTTATTTTCGACACGCTAAAACACAGTATACTAGAAGCTACAGAATATACGAATGAACGATTGAAATTTTTGTGGTTTCCACGAACGACTCGTCGATCCCCAGTTCTCCCCATTATCGAGACGCGCGAACGACGACGAAAGACGAAATGAAAGAGGCGGAACAGAGCGCGAGTGAAACGAAAAAAAGGAAGAGATGCGCGGGGAATTTCTCGTAGATGAATTGGCGGCGATTGTCCTAGGCAGACATCCCGGCGACATTTTAGACGGCCCCGGCGAGTGTCGACCGTTCACTTTCAGTGCGGCGAAGACAATGGCCTTGAACTTGGCTGAGTACTGCGGCGAAGAGTTAAAATCGGCTTGCGTTTAGCCGGATCCCATTATAACAACTCGGAGCCGGCCGTAAGCTTCATGGCTTGGTTCCGCTCACTGTGTCACCGGGCTAAGCCCCGACTTACCTACCTATCCTTGTAAACCGCTCTCTTACCCCTTTTCCTACAGCCTTCCTTCCTGTCTATGCCAATTTAATACTTGCATTATAACACCGTCCCCGCATCTACCCAAACTTACCGAAAAGATCGAGCAATTTACAACGTTGCCTGCCGGCTGACCGGTCTGCCACGTCTCCAACGAACAAATCGGGTCTGCCAATCATTTTCAAGCGGGAATTCTAACACTGATTCCAATAAATATATTTATTAATTATTAAATTAAACAGATTTGCCCGTTTACGTAATTGGTGCAGATTTGGTGACAATTTTAGTGAAATTACACCGAGCCAAGGCTACCAATTACTACGCACGTAGTTTGACAAGCTCTGAAGGCATTCTGTGAAAAATGATAATTACAAAATTCAGAAAATGGTCGATTGAACGCAGGGATATGTAATAGCAAACGAAATGAATAATTATTCACCAAGGCAGCACTCTTATCTTATCACTCTCGCGTCACGAGACAAATCTTTCGGAATGAAGTTCCTTCGCATGGCCAGTTTAAACGGGAAATTTACGACATCTAGCGAAGGACAGTCACCTGATTTACGATCAAGAAAAGCCACCTACATCGAAAGTATAGTAGAACTGAGAAGAAGAGTAAAGTCGGCTTGGGCCGACCTGTTTCAGGTGAGACGTTAAACAAGTTAACAGATAGCGTGCCTGTTCGATTGATCAACGTATGGGAAATCTGCCAAATATTAAACGAAAAAGCTAGTGAAATTGATACTGAGTTTATATAAAGAATCTTGAGAGCAAGTTTCATTTCTTTCGCATCTCTAATGAGGAAAACATCTCGTGTTTCCCGTTTCGCCCGTCAATTGAAATTTACGTCACGTAACATGAAATTACGCAAGGAGCTTTATAAATGTTGGGAAATGTTTGAAAATTATTCACGGCACTGTATGTATCTTTATAGCTATACCAGAATTCGTAATTTTATTAAGGGACTTAACCCCCTTGCGACTGGTTCGCGGACCATAACGAGTGACCGAACCGTGCACAATAACTCGTCGCTTTCTTTTTCTTTTGAACTCGTCGGTACGATGAGTCACTAGGATTGACTTATCATTCGTTTCGCCTGGGTTACATTTAAATATACTTAAAACTGAGAAAATGTTGCAATTTTGGGGAAAAATATTCTCGACGCGCGTGGCACGTCATTCCAGCGCAAGAGACTAAAATGATGTCAAAAATTTGTGGCAAGTGGTAAATATCGGTGAAGAAACTCTCCGCAAGTGCAACAAGAATCAACACTTCCTCGTAACTTTCAATGTTATCAATTTATCGATTTCGCGATCTGCTCTCATCGTCTTGGATCGATCGCAACTGCCAGTTATACCCGAGCGAGTGATTCCGGGCGATTCTAGCCATTATTCATTCGTCGGATCGTTCGTCGTTCTTTCGAATATCGTTCCGAAATGATAAACAGCGCGAGAACAGTTAATCCGCGAAAAAGGGAGATTATCACGTGTGCGCGTTGCCATTTGACCCGTATTTTCGGGTTTTTCTTTTGGCTCGGACGGACGATCGCAGGTGAAAATGCGTATCGGCCGGCCGGGCGTGTTTACGTGTATTACATTTTTCACCTGCGCCCGGCTTTTCCATCGACATCGGGAGGTTGACACGAAGCGAGTAAATCATACATTATGTACGGGCGTTTGCGAAAAGTTGCGCGTTAAATGTCCCGGCAACTCCATTTACAGCTGCTTTCCCATATTTCATCCGATCCGTGTGAACGCATCGACGTCGGCCCCGAATCACGGCAAAACCGTATAAATAATGCACCGGTGAGAATCGGTTTAATAATTTCGCGCGAATTTATTCGTTAATTCGGTGACGTTTCGCCGCGACAAGCACACCACCGACGTACTCGAAATCCGGCGTGTTCCGTAGCCAATTATCGCGACGTTCCGCGAAATCGTAGCCGATGCGAATCGACGATGCGACTTTTGTTAAGTGAAAAATCGAACGATTGTTAGAAGAAATGTAACTACTGAAACATTCGTGGCAAAGAAATTAGAGTGCAAAGTACGAGAAAACGTTAACGATGCAACAAAATGACACAGGCGTCTATTAATATATTTCATTAAAAATCGTCGAGTATCGAAAGACACGCTGTCGTAATTGTTTAGAATTTTACATTATAAAATACGAAAAATACGGAAATTTGAAATTATCATTTTAACCACTTTGATAGTTCTTAGTAGTGTTAAATGTACACTCTACGCGACACGAAAGAAAGTATATTAAAAATGTCCGAAGAGTGTGCAGCTTTGTGGAAAATGTGAATTTGCGCCGAAAACCTGTACAATCGAGGACCAAGGATGCAAGGACGATGCCAGACATAGTGAAACTAGTTCACTCATTAGAAAACGAGAATCAGAACAACATCGTGGATCGAGAATCGAAGAACGAGATACGTTTCGATTCCTTCCCGACAGTGGACGAACTCATCGAACGAAAAAACTCGCGGAGAGCGAGAAGATCGATCCTCGCGAATGACGAGGAGGATCAAAGTTAGCAGATGAAATTTTCACGCAATCTGGAAGGTCTGAAGGGAGGAATTCTTTCTTTCCCCGATTGGCAATATTCTAACGAGAGAAAGAAGCAGAACCAAGGGGGGGAGTGGGGTTGGATAGCGACGAAGTTAGCGAGAGAATAGACAGAGAAGCGGAGGAATCGAACGGAGGGGAGCGGCGGGATCAAAGAGGCCAGCTCGCGCTCCCGTAACTAGATTTCTCGTTCCCACTTTGAGGATTGCTTAATGCTCTATAAGCGGTCGTTTTAAACTCGATGAAATCGAATCAGCGGCGAATCGAGATCGCGCCGCGCTGCAAATTCAATTGCGACGACTCCGCGCTGGTCGAGAGGTGGCCTCGACTTTCTCGCTTTGATCTTTTTCCACGAGGGGTTAGAGCCGCGCGCGACAATCGCGAAATTCGCTTGCGTCGTGTAGACATCGGCGCTGGCTGCTTTCTTAATTAGCGCTGTTCGCTGACGGCAGTTGGTGACGGTTTCTTAGGTGCCATTCGTTTTGGACGAGGTTCGACGCCGGCGAAGAATCCTTTCTGTCAGCTTTTGTCTGGCGAAGATTGACAAAATTCGTATAAACAACAAGAGTCCGTATTAATTGTGTTAACATTGCAATCTTCAAAGTCTTCAGATGAGAGATGAAAGCTAGATAACTAACAATTGAGCCGAGTTACACAGAAAGCTGATCAACTGTTTCATGAGTAGAAAATTTGAAAATTTTGAACAGTTTGATTCAAGGAGAGAAATGGATCTTCATCTCCGTTTTATCTTATTGTCATATATTTGTACTTTATGTTTTATATAAAAATATTGGTATTGTGTAAATATAATTCATTATAATGGTACATTTTATTTCTTGTTTTTTTTAAATGGCTCAGTTAATAGACGAGTATATCAAGTAGGTAAATCTAGAATGGAACAATTTGGTACAGTTTCAACAACTGTATAGTGTAAGAGTTAGTAAGTTTTTGCAAGCTAAAATTCACAAAATTATAAGATCCGTTCTTTATCATTTAAAGGATCGATAGGTTTCTCTGTAGCTTGGCTCAATTATTTCAAACACAGTTTGCAGTACATTCCACAGGATACATAGAATATTTCGCGAAAATACACAAGGGTGATTCAATAATTAATGTATAACAAGCGATATTCAGTTAACAAGATTGAAACGATCGGCTTGCATTCTGTAACAAATAGGAGCACACGTCGTACTGCTACTCAACAAATATCATCTATAGCTGCAAGGCACGATCATCGTCAAATTCCCGGAAGATCAATCTCATCTTTTTCACGTCAGATCTCGCTTCTTCGGCCATTGTAAGCCCATTGTTGCCCTGAAATTACGAAAATTCGGCGCTTGGTCGCGCGATGGCGAGCAGCTTTTGGAGGAGCTGCCAGGTCTTCCGGTAGGATTCATCCGAATGCGGCTCGCCGATCGATTTTCGGCGTAGGAGAAAGTCGAGTCGACCGATCGCGCACGAAGTCGAGCGAGAGCGAAGTTTTTTTGGTGGAATTCGCGCGGCCTCAGCTCGCCCGACCCAATTACGCGCGGCCAGGACGGCCAGGCCAAGGGATCAGAAGCTCCGGCAGGAAGTCAAGGGGCGCGAATGCATTGTTAAGCTCCCTCTGTCCAAACATTCGGCTTGCTCCCAAGTAACCAACACACCTATTTCCCGTTTACTCGCTGCCGAATCCCTCCCCTGGCCGTTCGTCTCCACCATTCTCTTTCTCCGGCGTTACGATTCCCTTTCGTCGTGCCACCCTCGGTCATTTTCGTAGGCTTGCGCGACGAAGCATCCACAGGTAATCCTAAAAAATGGATCGTCGACTTCCGTCGCTGCACGGCTGCGGCCACACGTGGAAATTCTTTCACGCGTCGAGCCGACGAGCGCTTCCTGCTGATTCTCCGTGAAGAGAGCGAGGAAACAACAATATACTCGCGGAGATTCCGATTAGGCAGGATTTCAAACTAGCGATCTACTCGGGTTTTAGCAAACTGGCACGACGATGAATCTTTAACCTCGGCACCTCGCGGCCTTGCCGTTCTATCGCAGAAATTGCGTTCGTCGTTCAATATTTTCGCAGTTTTTAGGACAGCAAAGACCTAAGGGGAGGCACTTCACCCTCCGGCGGCCAAACCTTTCCCATTTTAAAGAACCTAGGGGGCAGTCCTCGGCAGCGTAAAAAGGACCGTATACATATAACATGGTTGCACAGAGAACGCAGAGGAGTGTAGCGACGGTGGAAAGAAAAGAAGAAAAAGAAAAAGGAAAGCGGGACCGGGAGCGAAAGAACGAGAGGAAAGTCAGGATGAAGAGGGAAAAAAGAGAGAGACAGAGAGAGAGAGAGAGAGAGAGAGAGAGAGAGAGAGAGAGAGAGAGAGAGGGAGGGAAAGATCAAAGATGGAGAAAGAGAGAGGAAAGAGAACGGAGGAAGATGGAAGAGAGAACTCCTCTCGGCAAAGGATCTTCCTGTGCACGAGAAGAGAGAGAGCCCGGGAGAGGGTCCTATAAATAATTAGCGAGGAGTCGCTCTCCGCTCGGCGGGCGTAAGCCGCTTACAACCCCCGTTCACCCTGCTCCTCGCCGCGCCGCCTGTCCCTTCCGCCCCCTTTCACCGCGTGGCCCCTTACCCGCGGCAACGTCTACCTTCCCTCGGTTCTTCACCACCCGATTGCTGCCCCTCGCGACCACCGCCACCCACCCTCTTCCTCTTTCTCCGCCTTCTCACTCTCCTCCACCTACTCCTTCTGCTGCTACTCACTGGCTGTTGCCATCTCTCTCCCGTTCTGCCTCCGGAGAAGAGGCTCCTCTCTGCCACTACGGCACGGAGGAGATTCCGGCCAGCCTTCGTCAGGGGGTTCGCCCTTCGTCAAGGGTGCCCGTTCTCGAGAGGCAGAGTGAGGCTACGCGCGCACAGCCTGCGCCTCAAAGACGCTGTGCTCCGTTAAACTAGATCCGCGAACACATCCGCGTACACGAGACCACCTCGAAACCACCCCCGCCCCCTTCCACCGATCGACATAGATACCGGTGGCTTGCCTCGTCGCTCGTGCATCGCTGTTTCACGTGCGTGTAAATCAATTCTTGTACACGTGTCGTACACGTATCCGGGTTACAATTTTTAATACGCGGCAGGTATTCGTGTTTCGTATCTCTACCGCAGGTTGTCGATGCTACGAATTTCCAGAAACGAGGAGATTCCGATCTATAGACTGGTAGTTGGTGACCGAGCGTCTTTCACTTTGACCAGATTCGTGCTTGCGTTCGCATCGTGGAAGATCAACGGAGCCGTTTCATCGTTCGTTTCAACAGTAAATCTCACCACGTGCACGGTTCGTTCTGCAACCGGTGTATTTCTTTTGCAACGCGACGAAGAAGCACTGTAACAATTTATACGCAAGAAGAAATCAGTCGTCGTTAACCACTTGCGCTGGAATGACACACGAGAATATTTTATTCGCCCAAAATTGCAACATTTCTTTTCAGTTTCAAGTATATTTAAATATAACAAATAATGAATCTATTACTTCCCAGTAATTTCCATCCAGTGATATACCGACGAATATCAAACAGAAGACGAATCATTGTACGCTCTGTGGAGTTTGGTCGCTCGTTACGGTCCGCGAACCAGTTACCAGCGCGAGAGGTTAGAATGAGAATCATCGAGTGGTAGCTGCAAGCTCGAGCACAGTTGTTCCCCTTTTTCCCTTCGATCCGGCGCGGCGATCGAAAGCGAGTAGCGGTCAGGCGACGGGCAGCGAGATGACGACGCGGATGGGGCGTCGCGACGCGTGTGCATACGAGAGAGCGTGCCCTCGGCTTACGTGCACGCGGAGAGCCTTACGCACAAAGTGAATCTCGGATTACCGGTCTCTGGGGCTCCGTGGAAACCCTACACCCACCGGTTGGTGGTAAAAACAGAGAAGTAGCGAACACTGCTCGCTCGGAGGGAGAGCAGGACTAGAAACGAGGAGAGAGAGAGAGAAAGAGAGAGAAGGGAAGAGAAAGAGGGTGGAAGATCGCGGGCTTGATGGAAGTCTGGTATCCGCGGTTCGTGTTTCGAACCCGGGCGCGCTGTATCTCGTCGGCTGTGCTGTATTAATGGGACCGTAATAGCCTATTTGCGATCGCTAATAGTCGAAGCCCCCGGTTTTCTCCCCCTCTTCACCCCCGCCTGGCCGTCGTTTTCCCTAACTCGACCGCTGCGAGAACTCCCCCGGGAAATCTGGACGGTACCCTGCCAGAGTGGATCGCTGCTCTTCACCGTTCAATCAGTATCGCGCGATTTTTTTCCTGACCCCCATGGCATCGTCCTTTCCAAGGCTTCTTCTCGCTTCGACTGGTCGATGACTATCGTCAGCCTTCCTCTCCGACCACTGTTTTTAATTTCAATCTGCGTGTCGCTCGAAGCTGAGAAAGTGAGAGTCGGAACGTTATACGGAGGACGAAGAGAATAATTTGGCAAAGTTGAAGCTTCGTCTAGAGACTAGAAGAATTTAAGCCCCCGAAACTCGAGAGCAATTTGACTCTATAGTTTGTAACTTACTCTCACGAACAGATTCTTTCGTTCGAATAAATTTGACTTTCCTTAAAAAGTTGGAACAGTCTTGATTGTCTTAATTGAGTGATTGCCCGACTTCGTTTCGGAAACCAGGCAATGGCACTGAAGATTAAAGTCACTCTTGCGAACCGAAACTCCGTGATTTCCACTTGGGATCAAACAGTGTCCACTGACGAAGAACCACTCTCGAGAA
This sequence comes from Frieseomelitta varia, assembly GCF_011392965.1. Lineage (NCBI taxonomy): Eukaryota > Metazoa > Arthropoda > Insecta > Hymenoptera > Apidae > Frieseomelitta > Frieseomelitta varia. Next base: position 364,149 of record NW_025109817.1, read on the forward strand.
CGATACGCGATAGTTTTTCACGCGTGTTCGCTCCCCGGGGCAGAAGGAACCGAAGTGAAGAGAGCAAAAGCAGAGACAATGGATCCGGGCGAAGAACTCGCAAGAGGGAGGATAATTTAAAGTAAATAGAAGGGAAGAGGCGAAGCGAGGCGAGGCGAGGCGAAACGCCGAAAGGAGCAACAAACGAGGCGGGAATAAACGTAAGCTCGGCTAATCGACTAGGCAGCCGCGGAGAGGCCGTGCGCCACGTGCCGACTGGCAAACGTTCCGGTGGCAAACGCCGCGACGTTGTTAGCCCAGTTAGTCAACATCAGCGCCTCGGATGTTAAGCCGATCCGTTGTACCACCGACCAACACATATCCCTTTCCTGGCACGTCTCCCTTTCCTGCGAATCGCCAGCACATCCGGCGTGGTGCACGCCTGCTGAAAATCTTCGCGCGTCGTCGGGCGACTGTTTCTGCGAACGAAACTGGAATACAACTTCTTCAACGAGAAAATATCTCTATCAAAAGGGAAACTGTGGTTGTCGAGAGGCGTAGGTACTTTTTCGATCAGTTGATTGAGGTTGAACAGATAGGCGAAGAAAGTAGATATTAAGTGACAAAAGCTAAGTTGGATCCTTTGATTCAGGAAGGTTCAAACCGATGGAAGCTTTTCGAAGATACTTAAATTTTAACAATTTGGTCGAAGTCCAATGTTCTTTAGAAATCAGAATGGAGGAGAAATTTCTCTGAGAAGAAAGTTTTGACAATTTGGTTCCAAGCGGGGCACAGCAAACGAGCCGACGAAGGCTAATTTCTTCAAGGATTCGAGGTTTGTAGTTCAGTTCGAGCGTTTTTTGAAGAATAGACCGATGAAAGCCAAGGATTCTCGTTTCTCAGAACATTCTTCAAAAATCAGAATACGAAGGAGGTAAATCTCCTCGAGGACACAAGGTTTTAGTAATTTGATTTAACCACTTGCGTTGGCGACCGATTTGCGGACCATAACGAGTGACCGAACCGTACACAATAATTCGTCGCTTTCCTTCTCTTTTGAACTCGTCGGTATCGATATCACTGGATAGAAATTATGAGAGAAGCAATAAATTTATTATTTTGTTTCACTTAAATATACTTAAGGCTGAGGAAATATTGCAATTTTGGGGACAAAAAATTCTCGACGTGCGACAGAACGTTCCCTGAGGAACAAGCTGATAAAAGCTAATTGCTTCGAGGATTCTTATTTATCTAACAATTCGATCGAGGTTCAAAGCGAAACGGAGCCACTAAAATGCAAATCGAAGGGTGCGAGTCGAATCGAAGATTCGAGATGGAAAAGCGAAACAACAGCGAACATTCGTCGAGTGAAAAGGAGAAACTTCTTCCGGTGACAATGTTTCGGCAATTCGGTTAGGGTTCATAGGCATTAAGCTCGTTTGCGCGGTAGAACAGATTCCACGACTTTTAACTTGGCGCTAAAAGGTTTCCCGCGATCGTCCTTTAGGCGCCGGGTGCTGCGGCTAATTAAGCGGAACTCCCGGCGAACTTTCGAAAGAACGGCTGACTCGATCGGTCGTGAAAGCTTAGACGCGGGAAGTTTGCCCTTTATCGGTCGCCTTGCCGTAATACTTCAGCCCTGTACACGCCGGAAGTAGGTTCTCGTTCGCTCGAAATTCGTCTTTCTTCTTCGCGTAACCGCGCTCTGGCTGACAGGACCTAGAAGCTGAACGATCAGCCGTAACGTTCAAGAAGCAGCCCAGGGCGGTTATGCAAAGCCTTCAACTCTTGTTTCAAAGCGCCAATCAAAGATGGATTTGCCACTCTCTCTCTCTCTCTCTCTCTTAATCGTGCTGGTTCACGCAACGGAACGATGCCTCAGTAGAGGAACGCGTGCCGTTCATTAGTGTATCGATCAACGGACTCGATTGTACCGGAAAACCGTCCGTGGAGATCGATTTCGAACGTCCAGCACTGAAACATACCTGGAACCGTGAGCACTAAAGAACATCTGGAATTTGTTCTGAGTCATCACACCGTAAACCACCATCTTTCGTATCCGAGAAAATTTGAAGGATTATGGGTTTTCCCCAAGCAACACGTTGACAGGCCAATGTACACGAACAATAATGTGCACGAGTATACACTCGTTGCTTTTGTATCTTTCATTTTAACCTCAGTTTAAAAGGGAAATGAATTTCTTTTCTTTTATTTCTTACAGACTTGTACGCAAAGTAGAAAATGTGTTCCCGGACACGAGAGATCGCCGTTTACAGCTTGCAGTGTAAATGTAAGAACATTTAAATAGGTTTATTCTAGTACGTATTATAGTACGATTATAATATCGATTATAGATAGTAGTATTATAATCGATACTTTATTCTAGTAGTAATTTCTTATTCGTATAATAAAACAAAATTTAGTAGATTCATTAATTATTAGTTCATTTAACTAATTAGAGTTATATTATAGTACTACTAATGTAGACTTTAATTAGAGTTCATTTGATCAATTAAAATTTGGTGGGCAGGTAAACGGAGTATTCATAATAATTTATCATTGTTATTCGCTTTAGCTTGCAACAGAGAAATATCAGGTAAAACAGAAGACTCGGCATGATTCTAGGAATAAGTACAGTAAAATTAAACAAGAGAATGCATCAGTATCGTAACGATTTATGAACGGATGTGTACGATTCAAGCAAATGGCACAGAAAGGAACAAGAAAAAAGGAACGGACGGGTCGTTTGCGCTTTGTTCGAAGGGTATGTCCGGTGAAATTCCGGATTCCCGGTGGACAATGCCGACAGAAGACGCGGGAGACGAAGAAGAAAAAATCGAGAAGCACACAGGTAGTGACAATAAACGACCGACGTAACGGTATAGGTTGACGTGGGACAGAGGTGATCAAAAACTTATTAGTCCCGGTTCTGTGGGGATAATAAATGTGAGAACGTGGATTGCTCCCTTGGTACACCCACTTCTTGCCACTACTGTTCGGTCCGTCTTCCTGCCTCCGGTGTTACGCGATTTACAAATCGTCTATCTGCCTTCGAGACCGGGACAAGATTCGTTTGAGCCAGCTGAATTTTTTCTTCACGATTATCTACCTTCCCCTTCGTCGCAAGAAATCCGATCGAAGCGAGTAATAATATTCAAAAAAACGTAAATCTTCCACAAATTGAATTGAAATCTTCAATTTTATTTTCCTGTTTTGCTATCTTTTTTTTTTTTTTTACTTTTATTTTGACGAATACAAACATTTGGCAGGGTTTCGGGCATTTTCGAATAGCTTTCGGTAGCTGTCCATGCTTTTTCATTCACCACTTGCGCCGACAACTGATTGCGGACCAAATCGTATACAATAATTCGTCGCTTTCTTTTCCCATTGAACTCGTCGATACGACATCACTGGATAGAAATTAAATACTATAAATATATACTTAAATATATACTTAAAACTGAGGAAATATTGCAACTTTGGGACAAAAAATTCTCGACGTGAGTGGCAGGGGACCTCTTTCTCTGGCAATTGACTGCGGACCATAACGAGCGACCAAACCGTATATAATAGTTCGTCGCTTCCTTTTTGAACTCGTCGAATATCACTGGATAAAATTATTGAGAAGTAATAAATTTATTATTTGTTTCTGCCCATTTTGTTTTACTTAAATATATTTAAAACTGAGAAAATATTACAACTTTGGGATAAAAAGTTCTCGACGTGCGAGCCACGTCAATCCAGCGCAAGAGGTCAATGTAAGTTATGTAAATTAATGTAAATTGTTATGATACTTGCTAGTTATTAGTGTTAATATAATATAATAATTATTTGTAGTAAAGAACTTGTAAAAACAAAATATCTATATCCTTTGATTTTTACAAGCGAACACTGATACCTACATCGTGTTTGATCGAGAACTTTTTGCGAAAGGATGGTTGGCCTATGACGAGAAATATTCAGAAATATTTTGTGCTCCGACAGAGATAGGTGTTCGTGGTAGGCCGATGACGATGACGCTCGGTGACTGTCGAGAATCAATTTCTTATTGACCGATCGATATCACGGTTCCCGCGAGTATTACGCGGCAGAATTACGTGAATGGGCCACGGGATCGAGGCCTCTGCAGGGGCTCCGCTCGAAAATCGGCCATTGTTTGGAAGAAATCGAATTATCGAACGTCGGTCAACGAGTTGTTTGAGAGAAAAAAAAAAGCTACTTGACACGACGTTAATAAATAATAATATCTGATATCTATTATTAAAAAAAACTCGACAAATTTAATCTACATAGACATAAAAATAATTAAATTATTAATTCAATAATAGCAAACTTGGTATGACATGTGAGGTTAACTTTGAGAAATATAAAGTGACGAAGAAATACTGTTGCAAATAGGTACATTTTGAAAAAAGCTGCGTGCCCAGCAAAGAAATCGATGTTATTGAAACTTTTATCAGTTAAATCCTCGAAAATCGTAGCACATCCCCATGACCAATGGCAAAAATTTCAATCTCTTCTTAATGGCCATTAACGTCCGAGTGATTCAAGTAGGAATTAATTTTACCGTGAATCATTCCGAATGAAAGTAGGATTCAGCGATTCTCAAGAATATTGAGAGCCAAAGGAAGGAAGAAGATAGTTACGATCAATGTATGATTCATAAGCGACAGATCGAAGAAACTTGCATTGTACTCTTTCTAAACCTGTCTAATTGTGACCCGACTACTGAACGACACAGTGATTAAGCTCGTTGAACTTGAAAATTGAATTTAAAACGTAGAATAGCGAGCTGGGAAGTCCTCAAACATTTCCAACGTTCTCAAAAATCGCACGCACGACGAGCGTCGCTCTGTCGTAATGTCGACCTCCCCGAATTTTCCATGTAACAAATCGTGTTGTGACCGTGGATGACTCCCACGGGACCGGGACGAGATGACCGGCAGAAGCGTGTCTCGCGCAGAAGAATAGCCGGCGCTGATCCCAGCGCAGAATCCATTCTATAGCGACTCTAAGATATCCACCTGAACATGACTTTTCCTTCGCAGGCAGATTCTATCTACGCGATGCGCGATCAATCACTATCAATGGCGTTCGTTGTCGCCGTGGGTAGCGGGATTTGTTGGTTGACGGGACGTCGCTGTCGAGGAGGATACCGAAGCGCGCGCATAATGCGCGTAATAGAGTACCGGCCGTGTCGGTGGAGTCGATCGAATTTACATTACGATGGATGATTCGGTGGATCGATTCGGTAGTTCGAACGACGAAAGCAGCAGCACCGGCGTAGATCCACCGATAAAAGAACGATAATCCACCGCCGGGGGATTAACACGCCGACGATCCATTCCGGAGGAATCCAATTAACATCAAAACGTTGGACGACAAGTGTCTTTTCTGATCGATCGAAAACCACCGGCGGCGGGGACGCCCACTACTAGCTGGGAAAATATCGGGAGCGTTTCACCTTCGGTCGCGAGGCATCGGCGCTCGAACGAAAAATATTCCGGCTGTGATCTGATCGCGTAGATCGCCGATAATACCCTGTAACCCCGAGACCGTGTGTGACCCCGGTCGGGGGTAATTCATTGACTTAGTAACTCGGTGACTTTCACCGGTGATTTACACGAAAGCCTCATAAGCGGCTTGCCTCAGTTTCAAATTCCGTTCTCTCTCTCTCTCTCTCTCTCTTCGTCAATGAGCTCTAGCTTGCGAGACTGGGAGTCGGAAAGGGAGGGGACTACTATCAGAAGCTGCGGCATGAAAAGGAGCTAGACAGAGAGACGCCGAACGGAAGAAGAGAGGGAGAGAGAAGAAGAAAGAGTGAAACAGATGGGCGAAGAGGGAAATCGAAAGGGATGGAACGTTCGGGGGGGGGGGGGGCGAAGAGAGGGTGGAAAGGGGGTCGGGGAGAAGGTCGGAGAACGTAGCAAAGGTTATTTGCACCGAGTTGTCTTTTTTCAGTGCTTTTTGTTCGAACCGTTTGTCGAACGGCTCAGCCGGCTGATCTTCGGGATGATGAGCATGAACTACATTCTATATAAAACCTGCGAGTACTTTAAACCTCGTACGAATGCGCTTTCGCGGTGTGCCACGGCACGCCGAACGCAATCGATCGCTCTCAACCGACCGATGCTGGCAGCTCGCCCTTCGCTGATTGTCCGTGTCCAAAGATTTCCCTCGTTGACCGTCGCTAGGTGTGGTATCAAGTTCAATACGTAACTCACGGAACCGAGTTCGACATCTGAGAGCTTCTAACGCTGCAAGGTAACGAGTATACGTTGCAGTGTGTTCATTTCACATACCATTTCATACGTTCGTTTTGCGCGAAGGTGATCTTCGTCTTCATGGTTGTTGAAAAGTAATGAGTACACTTGCAATACATTCATTTTATGTTCCTTCGTTTTACTTAATGTATGTTCATACATTCGTTTTGTGTAAGGTAATATATATGGTTCGTGGTTTTCAAATATCTACTGTTCAAAATATAACGAAATACACTTGTACTTTATGTTTCTGCATTTTGTACGATTTCATCGTTCATTTTTGTACATTCGTTTTACGTATTCACCCCGTAGGTTGTAATAAATTTTTTCAAAAATAACGAGTACATTTGCAACGTGCTTATATTTATATTAATATCGTAAGTTTATTTTCTGCATCTATTCATCATAGTATACAATAATTCGTCTTCTTTTTGAATTCGTCGGTATTTCTATCACTAGATAGAAATTACTAAGAGGTAACAAACTTATTATCTGTTTCGCTTGGGTTACATTTCAACATACTTAAGACTGCGAAAATATTGCAATTTTGAGCCAAATATTCTCAACGTGCGTGTCATTCCATCGCAAGAGGTTAAAGAGTTTCAAAGTTCGTTCGTAAGAAGAAATTATTACTCCGCGTGGCATTGAAACGTCCGGCAAACGAAATATGTACTTGTCGGCGAACACCTGCGTTCTCTATTTTTTTTTCTTTTTTTTTTTCTCTAAAGCGAAACGAGACCAGCCGCGAGTAATCCTCGGCTGTTCGTTTCGTTCGGTGACGCGTGTAATAATGTTTAAGTGCTGCGTTACGTTAATTAAATCGGCGGGACGAGCGTGGAAGATAACAAGGGCGCAAACCGTTTGCTCGGTCTGCAGGTGAGAGTCAATGTACACGGCGAAAATAACAGATGAAACGTTTCGACACTGGTGAGACGTGGGTGATTTTTTGCCAACGAATCCCAAAGGCCGAAGCGTTCGAAGCAGTTTGAGCCGATTTATGCGGCGATGCTTTATTTACGAAGGTATTGTAAGCACGCGGCACAGCAAAACAGGATGCACCGCTGTTACTGGCGATTAATTAATTAATCGCGTGCATGCGTTTTTGCCCTGATGTCGTGCATCGATACGAGGCATCGATACGAGCGTTTCGACTTTCTTGCTCGATTAAAACGCCATTGCTGGAAATTTTTTTCTGCGGATATAACTCGAAGATGAAAATTCGCACAGAGTGCGAGGCATTGCAAGTACCTGTGAAACGACGACACAAGCAAAAAATGCAAATATGGTGATTCAGTCCGTTTCGCCACTTGTTGATGGCGAGTTACATCAAAGTAATTCGAGGCGAGTTTGGAGGCCAACGATTATGAATTACGAACGAGTGGAATTGATAATGGAATATCGAGGAGTTCTCTCTGGTATTGAGGCTCGATATTTCGCAATTCGTAGGTTACGTACTTTGACACACTTGAAGAAGACTAATTTGATCGTGACATTTATTAACCACGTTGATATTCAATATTCCTAGATACGATAAAATAATTTCTACAGATATTCACAGAAACATGAATTCGCACGAGAATCGTTCTACGACTCGTTTGCTTCCCGACATTTTCAAATGTCCCGTGCAGCCACGTCGTTCTATCGGCGACTGGGAAATTTCTTCGATCCTTCGCGTAAGGCTTCTGTGAAAGCTCCAAGGTGGAAACCGTTTAAACAGCGACGAAAACAAGCGCGCAGCGAGAACGAATGGGGACGGGGGAAAGAGCTTTTGGTTAACTTTCGCTGGACGAACGGCCAGACGTGAGGACGCGTGAGGATTTCGAACGAGCGTGCCGGCGGCGACGAAACGGGAGTTTACGAGTTGCGAAAAATAAGAAAGTTGGCCGGCCGGGGTGGGAGCCGATGCGCGTCACGTGCCGGCGTGTCGCGCGCGACAAGTCAATTGGTCAATGAGGAAAATTGGCTAAGAGTTCATGAATGGGCCGGCGTGAATAAAGTGGCTGCATGTTAGTATAGGTTTATGGAAGCAAGCCGGTTTTAGCTACGCTAATAGCATAGTAATGCTGGCTGATCTTTTCGAAATCCCGTAAGAGCATTAACCGCTCGCACGTGAGCAAGTTAAATTGCTATGTTGTGGGTATACGCCCGGCTATGTAGCTATCACCTGGCTACAGGGCGTAACGAAAGGAGGAGAGTATCGCAGCCGGGGATCGACATTTCGAGAAAAAGATAACTGGCTGACGCGTTCGTCGAACGGGTTCCTTTCTCCCTCTCCTCCGTCCATCCGTCCCCTGTTAACGAGATTAACCGCGAACGTTTCCACGGATACAGAACGGCGACGAAACGTTCCCTTTTTTTTTGCCACGAAACGTGACACTCGTCACGTATGTGAATCGTCACCGTCACGAGCTCGATCATTGCCCAATGTTTTAATTCATTCGCGATGACAAGTAGGTTCGCGAGTATCTTCACGTCGCGAGCGATACAGATCGGCGATCGGTAATAATACAATCTACGTACAATCGCGAACGTGTCCATTGGTTGGCGAGGAATCGATCGCGATCGGCGAACAACAGCCACGGGCAGCTGTGCTCGTCCATTTTCTTCTCTACCTCGAGTCTGTTGGCGTATCTTTTTCGCATAGGTGGAAGAAACAGGGTGAAAAGGAAACGGCGAAAGGGGGTGAAGAAGAGACATACAGAGAGAGAAAGAGAGAGAGAGAGAGAGAAAGGGAGAGGAACTTGGTGCTGGGATATATTTTTAGAGACAGACTCTCTCTACAGGCAACGTTGTGCGGCGAGGAAGCGTTGCCATCGTGGCTGGTTAGATCGGTGGCGCGGCCTGTACCGATTGGTTCCCCACTACTTTGGGATAGGTCTCGATGCCACGGCCCAGGCCACGCCGACTTTCCACGAGCAGACGCTGTTCGGCATTGTTCGTGGTTCCCTCTCGTTTCCACTACCATCGAGCGTAGAGTCGTTTCTCCTTCGGCTACCTTCACTCTGCTTTCTAACCGAAGCCAGTTCGTCCGCGTTCTCTTTCCCATCCGGATCGCCGATCCTTCTCTATCCCCGCGCAAACGCAGTTTCGACGGAACCGTTCTCGTTCCCTCGCGCCGGTCGCGCGAAACCCGCGCACACGGGTTCTTTCTCTTCATCACGCGCCCGTTCGTTCGTTCGTCCGTCCTTCGCCCGCGCTGCCGCCGCTGGCACCCCCTCTTCGGCAACGTTCGGAACGCACCCCATCCCTTCCGTGGTTGGATATCACCCCTCGCTCCTCCTCTCGACCGGTTCGCGGTCCGGTCTCTGCCGCGGCGAGAGCCGAGCGACCGACCGAACGAGCGCACCCCCCTCGGCGCATAACCCCTCGGCCAAGAGAGCGATCCGTAACAACTAAAGTTCTCGTGAAAAGTTGAGCTCGGCTCTCCTACGCCCTCCTGCTATAATAGCCGCGCTCGCTGCTCTCTCTACCTACCGTCTATCCCTGTCCATCTGTCCGGGTTTGTCCCACATCCCGCACACGGAACGACGCCGCGAGCGTGAGTGAGTGAGGAAGGAAGGAAAAGAGAGAAAGAGAGAGACACACACACACACATACACACACAAAACACACACCACACACACACACACACGTACACACACGTGCACACACATACACGTGCACGTGCACGTACACGTACACGTACACGCACACACACACACACGCAGAGACAGAGAGAGAGAGAGAGAGGGAGGGAGAGAGAACAAGATAGTGCGACGAACGAAACAAAGAGACTCCGACAGCCGTGGAACAGAGAACGAGTGCCGCGGGCAGAAAGAGAAAAAGACAGAGACGCGGCCGGATTAGGGAATAGAATAGTCATTATCGGTCTACATATTCGTGATATACTCTATCGGGCGTCCACGGTAGTGCGAAACGTCGCGGCGCAGTAGCGGCGAACGTGTGTGCTGTGCGACCGATCAACCACTGGAGGGATACCTAACCTTTGTTTTGCGACCGTGTCGAACGTCACCGTGTCGGCATCAACCGGCTCCACCTCCGGTATCCAGCCGATTCTTCGCCGAGGATTATCTGCTCCTTTTTTCGCAACGAGGAAACCCTTCGTCGACTGACGCCTTCGACTGACCATCGCCACGCACTACCGGTGAGTACTTTGTTTACCATCGTTCCGAGAACAACCCTCGGTTAGTAGCGTTCGGTTGCTCGGCTTAGGCGGCTGTCGTTTGGCAGCGTTGTTCCAAACTCGTCGAAACTTGGCCGGTGGCTCGTTGTGACTGTATATTTGTGCTCGTTTGCCAGTGATTTGTTCAGAAAGGGAAAAAGAGACGAAGAGGAAAAGGAAAAAAATTCGCGACGTGCGAGTCGTTTTGTTGTCGAAATTAGGTGGTGCGGAATCTCGCCGAACACTTACGCCGACACGAAGCGCGTCACGGTGACCAAGAATCACCAACGACGAGTCTATCGATCGGATGTTTACTCGTTTCGTAACAGCGACTGGGCTTCCCTTTGCGAGTAAGGTACGTCGGAATCTCGGCAATTTGCGGGACACGGCTAGCGAGGCAAGGTGAACGACGATAATTCACCCCTATGGCGAATAACTGCCGGCGTTGGAGCGACGCCTGAACGACGGGAATCGTAAGTCGACGAATACATATACATTTTCTCGTGAGATCGGACTGTGGCGTCGTCGTTTGTCTCTCGCGGCGACGAAAAATCTTCTTTCCGCAGGAGACGCCGCGTTTATCAATTTTTATGGACGTCGAGTTATCCGTACGATTACTTTTCGCGGTAAATGGGAGAGAAAAAAAAAAAAAGAAAAAAAAGAACGAGCGACAGCGAAGCCGGAGGGCAGGGGAAAACCCAACCAACGGAATCAACGAAATTCGGACGCTGCGGTGCGCAAAAACCTCGAAAATGCCGGCATTTAATCGGCGAGGCGTACGCCGAGCTTTCATTCAACCAAAGAGAGAATATAAATCCGCGAACGAACGTGGCTCCCGAATACGCCCCTGCAATATTCCCAAACAGCGAGAGAACTCTCTTTCGCCTCCCCCCCCCGCGCCCTCCCCCTCGAATCACGCAAAAAAAGACTGGAAAATTACACTGATTCATAAATAACTGCGCGTTGCAACTTTCAGCGCTTCGTGTATTTTTTTTTTTTATACGTACGTACATATACATATGTATATATGTATATAATACAAATATATATATTCGTATAACGTGTAGTCGTAAACGTAGTGTTCCGTCGAAAGCTTAACATTCCGGTTGCGTTGCAAAAAAAAAGAGAGAGAGAGAGAGAGAGAGAGAAAGGAAAAAAAGGATAGCATCGAAGAATCGACTCGATATTCCACAAAACGAAACAATTTACGACTAGCTTTGGTTTCCTACTTTTTTTTTTTTTTTTTTTTTTTTTTCAAAAA
>NW_025109817.1:375884-393074 GCF_011392965.1 Frieseomelitta varia
TTTTTGGCACTGTTCTATTAAGCGATTCGCAAATTGCGCGAAGGAGCAACATTTCCTCACTTGTGTGATCTTGACGACAGCTTCCACGTACGCAGATGTGAAATTTAAACAGACCGAGCTCTGACGAGACTCGCGTGCTCTTCTCCAACGTACGTAACAACACACCGAGAGGAGAATTTCGCGGCGAGATGAAAACGATGGAGCGGTCCGTTCACAGCTACGATTCCAACGGGACGATTTCGCTGCCGAAACGATTCGACCGTGGCGGAGAGCGTCGAGAGAGTTGGCCAGCAGGATTTCCACGGAAATAATCTGCTTACGGTAATCTTCTTGGCTTGCCTCCCTCCCGGTTAAGGTCCGCCTTCCACGAGGAGGACCTTCGTCTCCTCGCCGTGTACACGCGGTGCAGCATCCTCGACGAGAGCGGAGAACGCTTCGAATCCTAGTCGGCACCGGGTTTTCGCAAGGGATGTCAAGGGATACCGTATCGTCACCTTTTTTTTTTTTTTTGCCCCTCCGAAGGGACAGTCTGTGGTGTGTCTGTCTGTGCGAGGTACGTCGAGGAACGTTCGACGATCGGAGTTGAGAAGTTGATTCGTGCGATCTCGAAAACGTGTCACGGTGTGAATTGGTTTCAAGACGTGAGTCGATGTATGAATCCATGGGTGTCCCGTTTAATTTCCAACAATCGTGTGGATAAACTGCATGGAGCGAAAGCTATCGGAAGGACGTGGTCGCCGTGTGAACGGTGACCTAGAGGAACGTGAACGATCTCGTGGAGGAAATATCAGTAAAGTTTCGTCGCGAGTGGTGGAAAGAAGATGGCGAGAGAAGAAAGAAAACGGTGGAACGCGAGCAGGAAAAGGAAAAAAAAAAAGGAAAAGAAGAGCCGATCCCCGAGGAGAAGAGGGTAGCGCAACCCCGTTGGAATCTTTTTTTTTCTTTCGACCGAGAATAAAACCTAACTACCCAAGTGAGAGAGAATAGCTCCGTGGATAGGTATATATACGTCTGGCCCGTGGCATTTCCACGGGAATTAAGTTTTACGCTCAATGAACGCGCAACAACGGCCGTCCTTCGGGCTAAATTGCATTCAATGCGACTCGGCGAAGAAACGTTTCCTCGTGACTACGCGGATACCACCTCTTAGCGGCGGTATTCAACGACGATCCTGTGCAAGACACGATCCTCGCGGACAGGTTTTGTCCTGTGGAAAAAGCCCGCCGCCGACTTCCAAGCACCGAAGGAGACGCGACCTTCTTTCTTCGCGGAAAAGGAGGACGATCCCTCGTCGGTGGCTCTCCTCGTCGATCGTTCCGTTGCCCCGACACCTCGTGACGCGATTCCAACGAGGCGAGACCGCCCCGTCGTTCTTCGCGGAGAAACACGAAGGGTGAGATTTTGCAATAACCGATCCCGCGGTGGCGAAGCAACGGGTAGTTCGGGTAAAATCGGTTAATACCCGGCGAGTATTTCGTGGCTTTTTCTGGCCGCGCAGCGCCCTCCTCTTCACGCACAGACTGTGTACGACGTACGGGGTACACGTCCATTGTGGACGCGCTCGCAGCGAGAGAGTGCTCTTCGGGGAACAATGCGGTTGTGTGCAAACACTCTTGGAAACAATGCGGCCGGAACTTAACTTTCCGCCGGTAGCTTTCGCCGGGAGTCGCTTCTTGTGCATCTGAGCGAGTATAACTCCGGCGCAGATTTGCGCTCGCAGACTCTGCCAAGTCCGCTATATTGTATTTCGTCCTTCGTTTTGCCTGGCGATCGAAAATTTTAAAAATTCTCAGTCTCCGCCGAATGATGGACACGTCGCGTGGTTCGATACTCTGACAAACTCGAGCATTTCGTTCTACTCGAGACTCACGGTCGGATCAATCAAACGTGTAACGAGTGAAGAAGAAAGAGCGCGGCACGCTCGACGTGGCGGAATTCGGTTGGGCGGGAAGGAGAAGAGACGCACGTGGCGTTCGCCGAGCGATTCGTTGATACGATCCGTATATCTCCAAGTATCTCAAGCGCGTACGCGCAACCCTCCCGAGACAGGGCGTACACGCGATACGCAATAATGGGGATTTAACAGTCATTAGGAACAACGTGCCGGTATATACGTCGATTGGTAACACAAAGTGTTTGCAGTAGAGCCGAACTGACGAAGGTAGCGAGGGGAGGGGGACACGGCTGGTTGCAGCGGGAGATCGATTCATCGGGGGTGGAAAAGGCAAGGCTCCCTGTCTTTCTCCGACTCAGGCCCGTTCCTCTCTGCCTTTCCGCTACAGCAGGGTCGTAGACTACTCGAGTACCCTCGAGGGCCAATCGAGTGGCGACTTGGGCATTTTGTCCACACTTGGCGGTCTGTAACAAGTGCATTGTCCTGTGCGCCGAACTGCACAAAGATAAAGAGACTTCTGACTACCGTGGCCAAGAGAGAGAGAGAGAGATAGAGAGAGAAATAGAGAGACCTCTCTTTTCGGACTTTCCAAACACGATGAGTTCGCCGCGAAACGCTTTTAATATCACGACAGTGTAAATAAGTGTGGCAGCTTGGTGTAGATGGAGTTTTGCTCCCTCAAACCCTGTATCGGGGCGGCTCTTTGTTTCGCGAAACCGCACGGCACCCGGTTATCGGTGGTGAACCGCGATTAAAATCGTTTCCGGTGGATCGCGAGTTAAACGTTTGGGCGAGTACAGTAAACGCGCGGCATTTTCACCACGTAGGCCACAGGTACGAAGAAGAGGCCGCAGTGATATTGGCAACCGAGAGACGATTGTTTGCACGTTTCTCAGCCATACGTCCGCCTGGCTTGTAACGAGTGCTTTGTGGCTAGTGTAAAGCGCAGGAGTGCACAAAGGTAGAGAGATTCGCGCCTGACTTACTTCACGAGGACCCTCGAAAGCAGCCGCCCTTTCTTCGCCGGCCTTCTTTTCATAGTGAGCCAAATTTTAATATAGCGTGCCAGGGAAGAGGCGTCACGGGGATGCTCGCGCTTTATGGATTCTCTTTCATCGGGCTGAAACTTCATTTCGGGGGAAAGCATCTCCGGCAAAGAACGTAATTAAATGGAAAAGTTATCGCGGCTATATTGTTTCCAGCTACGCTTCGCCGTTCTCTACGTTTTTCGTTTCATTTTTCTTTGTTCTTTTTCTTCTTTTTTTTTCTCTTAGCGTGAGTTGATTACTAAATAATTCCTTGCATAAACAATAAATTTGCTCGCACGTTCACGTGTCAGATATTTGCGACAGATTGGAGAATTAGATCTCAATTCAGGAATCTAAGTCCTCAGTATATTTTGCGGAAATTCAGGTGGTTTCTGCTCCGCGACGAGACAACGAACACGTTGACCGACGAATTTTAATCGACTGAAATTTTCACTTCTTTCGGGGTCTAGTTTTTTGCGCGACAAAGCGGGTTTTGCCCACCAACTGGTGAAACGCTGTTGAACTTCCAATGACGAACGCAGCGGGCCACGATACACTGCGAAAGTCGAGTGGCAGTCGAGGGGTAACGCGGGTGTTTCATCCATATTTGCGCGAAGGAACTTTCGCTCGAGTAATCGTACGAGCACCCTTCACGCGTCGTTGTTCCTTTCATACAAAACTCGTGGTTCCGTTGCACCGACCATCCAAACGGAAACAATGCTTTATTAAAGCGGGCTTATCGATGCGAAATTTCATTTCCGAGCAAGTGCACCATTGAAACCCGATCCACGGCGAACCGAGAAATTGCAAATAAAAGTTCTTGCGTAAAAGTTCGTACGTGGTCTCGTATCAACTGGCAAACCAGTTCTTCTCACGTTGATCGAGTCAATCTTTTTTCGAGGAGCGTTTGTTTCTCAGTTCGACAAGATTCAAATCCAAATGACATACTCTTCTGTCGAACATCGTTATTAAAACTTCGTCAAAAGTGCAAAGAATGTTTAATTTTACCCGAACTTGAGTAAAAATTTGACTCATTGTTACCGCGGACTTTTGTATCTTCAAATTTTGTAGAATTTCGTAGAATACAATTGCATGTTTGACGATTATCTCACAATTGCACTTCGTACAGTTTGGAGTATCACGCGTGCGTTCTATACATTCAAACTTTCTCCGAACGCGTAGACATCCTTGCCTCGATAGCAATTGAACCAGGCACGACGAACGTGCATTAGTTCTTTCGATCAAGATGCACCCTCGTTTCGAAACGACAGCCGGTTGTCGCCATCCACGTTGTCGTCGTCATCCGATTGTTTTTCACGTCGCACATGTTAATTACCGGGCGATTAGTCCACCTTAATCCGAAACACATGCGAGGCGCGGTAAAACTCTCTTTTCTTAGTAGAAACATCCACTCGGGACAAAGGACAAATATTACAACGGCACCCGACGCCAGCGCAGATGCGAAACACGCAGCGAGGACGTGATAAATGGGAAGGCAAATAAATTAATAAGCGTTGGATGCGGAGGTGCGAGGTGGAAAGCCGAGGAGGAACCGGCACCGATAGACCGCGACTTCGTTCTTGACTTTGTAATCGGAGAGGATAAAACGCGGCTTAAGTAGCGGCTAAACGTGAAACGAAAAGGCTACGACGACGAGCCCGAGCCGTGCCCTCCCCGCCCGTCCCTTTTTTCTCGACGTCGCTCTCGGTTTTCGAGAGGACACGTCGCGTTTTCGGAATTAGCCGGCGTGCCGTTGTCCACGGGGTCAACAGGGGATGCGGAGGGGGAGGGAACAGCTTCGAAAAGTGGCGGAGTCGTGTTGCATCTTCTTTGGATTATCCGGCATCGCCAGCTGCCAACCGCGTCGCTCTTATTTCCATCTTCCGCGATCGGTTTCGATATTCGTATAAAGTGCCCGGGAACTTTCCATTATCCGCGACTTCCGTTTAATAACGCGTTTGGTTTCTTTGGCAGTTAAGCTGGCCGTTCTATTGTTCGACAATCGAGGAGTAAACTGCGTTTCAGGAAGTTGGAACCTTTCGTGCTACACCTCGGTTCGAAAATTTGGAGCAATCTTTTGCTCATCAGGTGACACGGATCTTTTGATGACATTCTCCTGAGAAATAGATTGTAATTGCAATTTTCGATTTTTACACGTACAAATAATACTTGATAAAGCAGATTTTGGTTTTTCAAATATGCTTGAATTTGCGTATCTGACAATTACAAAGAATATTACTATCTAATTAAGAACGTCGTTATATTTCTTTTGAATGCTCCAAATTTTTTTTCTAGCAGGAATGTATGCTGCAGATCGGAACGTAGATAACAAATTTCTTATTCCACGTATATCTCTATTCTATGCATTTCTTTTCTAAAAACAGCGCCACTGTAAAAGTTTGAAAGGTCTACTTTCGTAGATTTAGTAGATGTCGTGTTTGAATCAACTTTGAAGCAAAGAAGGGGGAACAATCAACGTCGATTTTTTTCGAAAAAATTCAGAAATCCGTTAATCTACAGAGTAGAGCAGAGATGCGATCAGCCTGTTGTGATGTTGGTGTGAATTTGATTTTTTCAGAAACAGCGGATAATTGCGAGAAGTGGAGGAGGTTTGCGTAGACTCGGCGGCCGCGAGGCGGGGAGGTGGTCGTGGTGGGGGCCGAGGGGGTGGTGATGTGGCCGAACAGCCTCGGTGGTACATCCGGCTGCAGCGGGGGCGCCGGCGCCACCGATCTCGGGGGTCTCGCCGCCTCCACCACCTCGGCCTCCGATTTATTCGGGCCCGCCGCTTTTGGCGCGTCCGCGGCCGGGCCCTACGGCGCGCTGAAGACCAACCCTTACGTCAGCGCCCTTGGTATGCCACCGATCGAGGCGCTTCACTCTACCATCGGCTACCCTGGTTGTACTCCCGCCGGTGAGTCCTACTACTGTGAGTGCCCCTTATTTTACATTATTATTATCGAATATCTTCACCGGCGATTACTTTCGCTTACGTCTGTTGCCGGGTACATTTTTAAAGTGCCGATGATCAGCGGGATCGTGTCAAGACTTTAACGATTTCTTTTAAAGGCAATCCAAGAAAGCAACGAAGGGAGCGGACGACGTTCACTCGGGCGCAGTTGGACGTTCTCGAGGGACTGTTTTCAAAGACCAAGTACCCGGACATTTTTATGCGGGAGGAAGTAGCAATGAAGATTAACTTACCAGAGTCGAGAGTGCAGGTACGTCGGAGTAGCTGGTTACGAAAGCGCGAGCATGTCGGTTTCCGTCAACGACGAAACGATACAGCAATAGATACGTCGTGTCGGTGTTTCGTTACCCCGAGGGGTTGTAGTGTCGGCATGCAGATACGTCCCGTAGACGGCATCGATTTACTGGATGCTCGTGTTTCCTCGATAGGTTGGGTGTTAACCGAGTTAGTAGTTCATCTCGTAAGCGTGCGCGTGCTTGTGTTCGTTACCTTGTTACAAAAAATTCCAGAACCGAATTCCATCTCCAAAGCAGCGTTTCCTCGGGTGGTTTCGGTCAATTGAAAAGGGGAAGTTTCTGTGACAGAAACGGTTGAATGGCGTGGTATGATGATTCGTGGAATTGTCGAGTCTCACGAACGAATTCGTGTCGCCCGAATCGACTTTCGAAGCCAACAGACTCTTGGAACGTGTCCGTGCATATTCCACCCTTATCACGGGCGGAAAGGGCGCGCCGCATCCGCAATTGTGGGCCAGCGCACCTGGTCCCAGCCCCGTAAATGAATTGAATGGGTCCAACCAGGTCCATAGTCTTGCGCACGTTCATCGTCGACTGCAAAACCGGAGTCTTCTGCTCGTCGGCTCGTATTTTTTGACCCCTGCGTGACTTTTCAATTGAACGGAACCGGTCAACGGAAGTGATCGAGGTTTCTATATACATATATGCGCATCATCGCAAATTTATCTTTGCGATTGTCGTTCGTTTTCTTTTTTTTTTTTTTTTTTTTTTTTTGTTGTTTTTTTTTTTTTTCTGTTGTTGATTCTTTCTGTCATACGTCGGAAGTAGGTGGCAGATGTGGCAATTTAGAGGCGACCAGACAAAGCAAAGTCTCTAGCGATGTACACGAGGATCGGTTAAAACTAGAGAATTCGTACAGAGTAAGTAGGAACATATACGAGGGAGCAGCTTCAGTGGAAGAACGCGGGTTGCTCGTGTCGTTCCCCAGAAAATCCGTAGAAACCCAAGCTCACCTCTCCGCTTCTAACATTGATCGCGCAGGGCTTCTCTAGGCTCCTCTCTCTTTCTCCCTCTCTCTCTCTCTCTCTCTCTCTCTTTCCTCTCTTTGCCCTCGCCTCACCACCCATTGCTCGTCATCGTGCCTCCCTTTTCCCTCCTCTTTATCTCTCGTTCTCTCTCGTCTCTTTATTCTCCGTCCTCGTTCCTCCAGCGCGTTTCGTTCACTCTCTCGCCTCCTTCTCCAAAGGTCGTTTTCGCGTTCTGAAAATCTAGGAGGGCGCACGACGACGGATCGAAGGAAGAGCCAAGTCTGTCGTATACTTCGACAAGTGAAATCAACGATTTCGTAGACGTTTGTAACAGAGTAAAAAATTTCTTCGCTAAATAATTTGCTATTTTGTCGCTTCTCGAGAGAAACGATGGTTCCTGGGAATTCAGGAAAATTTACGTTGAAGCGATTTGCCAGCGATTATCTTGGATTGCCTGATATTAATTTTGGAATGATGGATTCGGTATTTTAAAGCTCGACGACGACAGAAAGCGAGCATATCGTGTCTGTCAGGGTGGCTGAGTTTGATTGAAAAATCAGAAATCGTCGGAGCGATTCCATTAACGGAAGTTTGCTCACACGTCAACCTGTTTGCTCTCCGTCATTTTGTTCCATCGGCAGACGCGAACGAGTTTCATACGCGCTGGTTTCTGCTTCGTGTTATCGAATCCGGCTTCATTGGTAATTGATAGTTGCGTCCGTGCTACATTCCCTTATAATTGGCTATTACGCCAGCTTTATGAAAGCTCTGTACACCGTTCCGTGCTCGTTTCCTATGAGACCCGCACCTCGTCGCGTTTGAACGCAAAAATATGGATCGAAAGCTGCTTTCAGTCGTTTATTGAAAAAAAAAGATGTGCTGTATAGAATCAGGAACGTAGATATTTCGTTTCGTATTTTGTTTTCATCGAATAAAATATAAATATATGTGCGCACATATACACAGCCACTCGTAATCACGCGCACGCGTTCCTTTGATATAATTTATCAATTTATGTTGCACGTGCCGTAGGTGTGGTTCAAAAATCGCAGAGCCAAATGCAGACAGCAGCAGAAGCAACAGCAGCAACACGACAAAGCACCGAGGTCGAAAAAGCCCTCCGGCAATCCGAGTAACAATCCGCCCTCTGGAAAAAGTCCTTCGATTGCTACCACGCCCACGCCTGCTGCGGCCGTGCCAGCCACAACACCTCTGTAAATATCGCTTACATTAATACCTGCCTTTTTTATTTCTTTTTCTTTTTTTTCTTTTTCTTTTTTTTTCTTTTTCGACGAAAGCTCCCAGCTATCGTCGTTTTTCACCTCGCGAAAAGAACAAATGTAAATAGACGAATGGCGCGATTAACAAAAAACGATCCAGCGCGTTTCATACTTTATTAATCACGAAAACGTCGCGCGACATTCAACTTCGTTGAGTTAGCGATTTATAATTGATCTGTAACATTTGTTTTTTATACCTTTAACTCGTGTGTGTGTGTGTGTAGAAGCGGAGGTGCAGGTGGTTCGGCGGCTAGCTCCCCGGCTCTTCTAAGAGATTCTCCGCAGTATAAACCAGCAGGAAGCGCAACCAGTTTACTCCTCGCTTCCAGTACAACTCCGCCAAGCGTAAGTTATCGACAAAATGAGCGTTTCCTAAAAAGCTTTATCCTCGGTGGATATGGATGGTTTCGTAGAAAGGGTGGTATTTTGCAGTTAGGGGGAACGGTATACAGCAGTGGGGGCAGTAGCAGTAGTATCTGGAGCCCGGCCGTCACGGAAAGCGGCGGAGCATTTCCTGGTGATCATCAGAGGTTAGCGTGGACAACAACCACGTCTCAACAGCAATGTTACCAAAATTATTCTTCTTATTACACCAACATGGATTATCTCTCACCTGCAACGCATCAGTTGAATGTCGTGGTAAGCATGCACTATAATTAATGTATTATAAATTAATGCAATTAATACAGAGATTCTCATAGAGTGCTAAACTTATTGGTTTTCTGTATAAGAATTGGATTTGATCTTTGGATTAGACTGGGGATTTTTATGCAATTTCATTTTCACAAGCAGATGTGGAAATTTGTTTCACGTTTATCTTCCTTTTTTTTTATAGAGGCATGAAAATCCATACAAAGGTCAAACAAAGATCAAATCCAATTTGCTGAAAATTATTCTGTTCTAATGATTTTTTGAATTAATCTTGCAGGATGGCGGAGGAAGCAGTTTAGACAATACATGGAGTAAAACAAGAGATGAGAGCGCCTCGTCTTGGTTTTATAATAGCGCTGGATGGGGCGACAGAAAGTGAATTTGAGATTCGCCGATTGATGGAAACGTCATGGCGTCGGTACATATCATCGACAATAGATAAGCGAACTCTCGAAGGTCGATGGCAGTCACTGTTACTAATAACGCGAGACACGGCCAAAGACAGTCCTTTTAATGTTAAACATATCGTTGAATCACCACCGCGGTATTTTATCGTACTAGCCGCGTTCTCCACGAATCCACGTAATCGAATTTAAAATTCACGTTAATCGTTTCGAGAATATGAACGTACGTAACAACGTTGTGATACGTGCCGAGTAAACAGAGAGTGGAAAACAAGTTAGTGTTCGAAACGTTAACCGTTTAAACTACCTATCTCGATATAACGTTCGATTTAACTAGATCAGCTTCGTACTTTGTGCGTTTGACTTACTGCCCTCTTGCGTTGAAATGTGCAATTTGTTGACGATTGTATATCTCAAATACTTTAGACTCATTTGTCATAACTTAGTCGTCTCGGAAGTAAAAATATTTTCGACAAAGATAATTTGAACGAGAATGGCAACGGGAGTGAAGCGACCGCGTTATCTCTTCCTTTTTCTTTTTCCTGCTTGCAGTCAATGTTACATTATAAATACATTTGTACATGAGAACGCATGTGGTGAACGTATCCTGTCGCGCGAATTTTCTAATTGTGCCAAAGGTAATTGTTCGCGAAAGGACCGAACCTGATGTATATAATTATAAATAACCTCGCACCGTTCGGAGGAATCAAGATAGTTAGATAGAACTTTGCAGGTAGCAACGACAGAATAAGATGGGCCCTGCGTTATTATCGATCACGATTTTTCGGGAAATGATGATTACGTACGTAAAGGCGTGTGTACGAATATCGTAACATGTACTTATTGTGTACATAAGTTATATATGCCTTACGAAGGCATACTGATCGTCTGTGTACATATGTATGTACCATTTTTCGAAAAAAGTAATTTTGCGAATCGATAGGATATTCGAGGATGATCGTCGATTATCTGACGACCATCAGTTTCATTTTAATATCCGTATAAATCACTATCGTGGGGCTTTAATTCGCCTGAATAGTATTACTATGTAAATAAAAAAAAAAAAAGATAAAAAAATTCGCGAGAGCGTTATCATTATGGAGTGCTAGTCGAAATTTATATTTTCGATTTTTCAATCCTTTTTCGGTAAAATCAATCTAAACAAAGATTGATAGCGCAATCACTAATACCCTTGCCAATGCGAATGTGGATACATAATATAAAGGGGCCGGGAATTAATAAATCAACATGTAAAGTAAAAAAAAAGTATATAGTAAATGTAGGAATGTAAGTAATATGACCGTTTAGATTGTTATTATAAACATCATGATACTATGATTACTTACGGAGTCAACAACGACGTATGTGTAATAGGATATATGAAATAATATATCAAATTTGAATTGTAAACCTTTTGATTCTTTCAATGTTCAGAAAGTCCCAATTTTCCTTCAAAAAGAAAGATCAAATTAATTTACACGATGCGTAGAGATTTCTTTTTAATTCTCTATCGCCAAGACACAAAGATTAAGATGGAGTCTACGAAATTCTTAAATTAACTTATACATAAATATGGAACATTCTTCTTTTTGATCTGCCTTTATTACATATTTTTCTCATAAACGTAACAGAGTACAGTGTTATATTAATTTTATTTTAACTTGAATCATCGTTAAAAAAAAGCATGCACATAGAAAGAGAAATACAAGAGATCAGTAGAGGTTTCTGAGCTTCCACGTCTTTATTGCAAATTTTTGAATTTGTGAAATACCGCGCGCTGGATCGTGGACAAGAACCCTTCACGCATGCGTCGGTAACTAGTTGGATGGGCCAGTTTAGAGCGCCCTCTGACGGTAACAAAGGAAATCACGACATCGGCCGTGAACCCCGCGAGAAGAGGCCGCTAGGACGCGGCGTGGGTTAGTATCCCTCTCAGTATCGCGCGTCGTTTCGTGGTGTTCGGATGTTTCGTTCTTAGTTTCGCGCAGTGTGTTGATCGGGTTATCAAGCAGGCTTTACACGGAAAGGGAAATAGAATGACAGCGACGTGAAGGCTCTGAGAAACACGGAACGGTCTTCCTGCTCAGTTCCTTCCCTCCCCCCTCTCCGAGTGAGTTTCGAGTCGCGCGCGGTTTCTTCAGATTGGAGCCAACGAAAGGATGCGGCGTCTCGACGCAACTACGCTTTTGCTGTGTCTTCGTGAGTACCGTATACATGTAATATAACGCACGTAACAACGATTCGAACGATCCTTTTCCCACCCTACGGTTCATCCCCTTGCTCGTGCCAGTGAATCACTGAAAGAGTACGGAAGGGGAGAGAACGAGGAATGGTATTATAGATTTCGTCTATCGTTTGAAATCATTCAGCCCTCCATTCCCCCCCCCCCCCCCCCGTATATTTTACATCGTGCTCTGTAGTTCTTCCTTTAACTACGGTTAATACGCCTCGACTGCTGCGATTCCAAAACAAAACGTGTCCGTGTTGAGCAACTTTTTTTTTCGTACTTCAATCTGTTTCTCTTTGTTTTTTACATTGTTCAACGAAAGACTCGCGTGTATCGAAACTGGCTCTGTTTATCTCGGGTCTTTACAGCTACAACCTTGTCGCGTTCTTCGATCGCGTTCTGCGACTGATTTTCACAATACGACAACACGTCGCAACTGGCTTCCGATTTTAAAAGGAATACCATTAATTCACGCAAACGTTTCGTTCTTTTTTTTTCTTTTTTTTTTTCGCTGGTAATAAATTCGTGGGGCGAGAGATCAAAGAACGGGGGGAGAATCGACGGTGGAAACGTATCGGGCATTGACTGGAGATCGAGAGCAATGGGCAAAGCCGCGTTCGTCGATGGCCCTTTAACACTGTCGGTGAATTCGCCCGCTCCAAAAAGCGGGTTTCGTGCCTCCAATTTGCAGTCGGTAGGCGAAATCAGCCGTGCCGATCTCTCACGTGCACCGTCTCGAAATTCATCCTCGCAGCCGATGCGACGATGTGTTGTTGATAACGATACCTGGCAATGTTGCCAGTGGTGGTAGTGGCGGGTAGTAGTGGTGGTATCGTTGGCAGCATGTTAGGTCGGGTGGATGCTGGCTACGATCTTTCTCCATCGTCCATGATGCCGGCCGGTAACACACTGCTGCCGCCTCTCTCACCCTCTTTCTCTCTCTTCTCTCTCTCTCTCTCTCTCTCTCCCTCTCGAAGAGGAGAACCGGTTCGATAGCCATGCACACCTAGAAAGCGAATATACGCAGACTCGGCGGAAAAGGGGGGCTATATTACGTATCCACCTACCTAATATCGATGGTAACGTCGTATACGTGTGGCTGCACGTGTAATTAGTAGCCATGGCTGCGAACAGGATCCTCGGGCAAAGACGATGCTAGGTTTTCCTTGCTGAACCCTTAAGGTTCAACCCTTGGCGTACGAGATAGACACACACACATACTGGATTGTACGAAAAAGATATCTGTCTATCAATCTTCCCGACTGATCCCATTTATAATAGTGTAGCCAAGTTAAAAAAAATGCCAAATCGACCCATTCGTTGCATATTTTATTTTTATTTGCGACTTTACTCGCAAGAGAATCCATCGCTGTTTCAACTCGACGACTATTTCGGTCTTATCGGATTCTATGGGTAGCTATTCGAAGCGCGCCGATCTGACCTCCGCTCCAATTGTGAATATCCATCTAGCAACGGCGCCAGTATTCGATCTGGCGAATCAAATTCAGAGAATTTAGATACGAATTCTGTGGAGAGAGAATCGTGTTCGATCGGGGCGCAGCCTCTCTAGAAATTATTCAGCGAGACGGATGTTTTTCTCTTATTCTACTTTCTTTCGTTTCGAAAAACCGGCTATCGATAAAAACGCGTTAGCCACGCGTTCGTAAATCACAATGCACGGCTCGATTCGAGGGAGCGTGTTTGAGCTGGAACGGCAGCATAAATAGGATCGCGACGGGACTTTGATCGGTGTCTGGAAGCGAGTCGAATCGAATGGAATCGAATGGAACTAACGTGAAGAACGGCGAGGCGAGGCGAGGCTGAGACGAGACGAGACGAGACGAGACGAGACGAGACGAGGCGATGCAACGACTCGTGCACGCGGTTCGTTCTTTAGTTTAGCTTGTGGTCGTGGTCGTCGATGGATGGGACGCATCGCGAGCATTCCCGCTTGGCTCCACTTTTCCTTTCTCTGCCTGTTGCCCCACCGGCCACTTGGCCATTCATCTTGGTCCGGTGCTCCTAATTACACGTCTCGGGTTACGGATGAGAACGACCCGTCCCGTCGTTCGGAGACGTCCTGTGCCCTGAAAAGGGGTACCAGTATACCAGGCCGCCCCCCCTCCCCCCGTATCTTCCGCTTTTTCTTCCTTGCTCTCTGTCTACGTCTTTTTTACACCGGTCGCCACTAAAGGCCCTTTGTCCGTGGCCCGGCGCGCGCGGCTATTTTATACACCGAATGTTATTCAGCTTCAGAGTTACTTGAAACTCTCTCTTCTCTCTTCTCTCTGCTCTGCTTCTGTTCCTCTCTTTATCCGCGAGCTGTGTTTCTCCTTCGGTCTAAAGTGTTTCTGAAACGTCGATGTGGCAGCCGGCGAGCACACGCGCGACGAAGAAGGTAGCGAGAGAGAGAGAGAGAGAGAGCTGTGGAGGGCAGCGGTACCAAGAAAAATTGTATTAGCCCTTTGATCCCTTGGCTGGTGGAACGACTCGGAAGAGAGCGAATAAAAGCAGAGGCCCGCGCGTAATGCGGCTATTTACGCATAAAGGGCGAAAGCGACGCTTTCCGCGCCGCGCCACGACAGACAGCCCCGTTTCGTCGCTCGCTTTTGCAAATTATCAACAAGTCCCGCAAATATTCGCTCCTGCTGTTTTCAGTCTCTTGAGAGGCCTCGCTCGAAAGTAACAATCGAACGCAATCGAAAGTATCAAGGCTGAAATATTTTTTTTAGTGGCCATGCTCCGTTCGTAACGTTTGCGAGCTAACAAATTTAAAGATTCTGAACTCTTTAGCACCGAAATGCGCTGTCTATCACCAAGGAAACTCCACGCAGGATAGATTCGTATTCCTATCTAGTCCTTGAGCAAACAAACATTCTTTAACAAATTCCGTTCTACGCGTCAGAAAATTACGACGGACAACATAACCGGGAAAGAGATGGTAATCGGGCAACCAATCTATCTAGCTCTCGGTAATCTTCGAGATGCAACAAACGGGAAACGGGAGACAAAAACAAAGCTGGAAAGGGGAGTCGTAACATTCGGTGGACAATACCGTCAGGACAAATAGATAGCGTATCGTGGCTGATAGCGGAATTTCCGGCGACGTGTATTTCGACAGGAAACGGCTCTTCTGCCGGCGGTTCGTTTTTCTTTTTTTTTCTCTCTCCGTCTGTTTTCCATTGGGTTGCCGGTAGCGGAGCAGCAAGACTGCGCACTGAAAAGAGCGTAAAACGCTTCGTCGCGGGCAAAAGCAGCGTTTGATGACCCGCGTGGAACGCAAGAGACGCGGATAATATATTTCGAGCAGGCGACGAACGGTCCCGATAGGCCTCTTTGAAATTTGCTCGGGCGTCGTCATTATACGCGCGCCCGCTACTGAAATATGCCACGCTCCCAACCGCTCGATCGGCGGCCTTTTCCGTTCGACGAATTCCCTTTGATTCGTGAATATCGCCACGTGAATGCCAACCCTCCGCCGCCGTATCCCTTATCCGTGTGCATCCTGATTTTTCAATGTTTTTTACACTAGTACCTCTCTATCGCACGAGTACCCATACCAGGATCCGGGATGCTCCTCTTCTATTCGGCAATGTCGCGAATCGTTCTCGTTCAAACATTTCAGCCCACTCGTGGCAGCTCTCTACTCGCGTTCTTCCATTCGTTGTTTCGCCTTTTCTTTCCCGCTTAATCCGACAATTAAAATCGAGACAATTACCGTGGAAACAATTGGACGCGGGGAATTTTTGAATTTGTTGATGGACGAACGATCTTTAACACGCGTTGGAGATTTTTCGACTTCTGATTGAGCATGTTTCTTCATAAATTGAGTATTGTTGTGCAAAATTCTTTTCTTCATTTTTGTACATTTTTCATCGTATAAACGGTATAAACTTTCAATTTAGCTTGTATTTTATATAGTTTCGTGAGTATTTGCAACAATGCGAGAAGTCAAGAATCGTTCCGGTTACGTAAATTATTTTCCCTGCAAAATTTCTTTGAATCTTCTAGTTGCTGAACTTTCTTTACAAGTGTAAAGCGAATGCTTTTGTAGACGCACGCTATGCCTTTGAATCATGCTCATTTGCTCTTTATTTCGGCGAAATTCGTGTTGATTTATTTACACCTCGGCGCAATAACGCATCAACTAGAATAAAATATACATTTACGTACACATAATTATGAATAATAATAAATAATACGAATAAGGAAAGAATTTTGTCGAAACTAGAGACAAATGACTATTTCTTCACTTCTAACTACTCCATTAGTGTATTTTTGAAAATAATTATACATATTTTTATATACATTTTTTTTTTTCTTTAAATACGATACATACAAAATTTCCTAAAATTCATTGATTCTGGACATTTGCCACGCTTATTACCAGGCAGATCACTTTCGTCTTCCCTTTCGCCAAGGAGAAACATTTTTTTACTCTTTGCTCTTATCCGCCACGGCGTAGAGCGACTTCCTTTATACGTATACCGCGAAATTTCGCTTTATTCCAACGCATCCGATAACGACACGACGGAGACGTTGCTGCCGCGGAACGTTAAGAAACTTGGAAGGGAGAGAAACTTTTATTTCAACGGGACGCAATAAGAAATTGCGAGAGGCGCGCGAGGGAGGACGACGAGAGTGTCGCACACGCGGTGTGTACCACTAATTCGTCGTTCGCTTTTGTGCCGGTCACGACGAAGCGCGGCAGAGTGGCGTTACTTTTTCACTGTCAAAAGGGCGTCTCTGCTCTACGCTGGCTCGATCCTCGCGCGCGTCTTCCCTCGTTCTTGCCTCCCTTGCCACGGATCCTTGGCTAGGCGCGCCTCTTTCTTCCTCTTTTCTCCTTTCCTTCGTCTTTCCTTTCTTCTCTCCTTTTTCTTTCCTTTTTTTTTCCTTTTTCTCTTTTCTGCTTCTTCTTTTTTTTTCTTTTTTCTTTTTGGTAAAATAAGACCCCGACTCGCTCGCGTCGACACCCCGAGCGACGAATAAAGAAGACTCTCAGCGGGCATTCAGAAACGTGAAAAAACGTCACGAGAGTGTGAATTTCACGCTGCTCGGATCGTCTGGAAGGCGGCACACCGAACACAATTTGTCCCAGCGAGCGGCGGACGCCGGTGGCCAGGACCCCGTGAAAATTCGCGGACGCGAATCCGACTTTTATCCTTTTTCACCGGGGGATCACAAAACGTCGCGCGGCATGCTTCGACTTTTCTTTTTTTTTTTTCTTTCACGGCGAAGATCGGTGCGAGTTCTCCGCGCGTGCGATGAATTATGCATCCGCATGCATCACGTTTGATACGACGCACTGTACGTATGTAGGAATTGAAAAGATGGCAATCGGATGTGATTAAATTTAAGTTTGTTCGAAATTCTAGTCGAAATTTATTCATGCTCGATGAATTCTTTTTTTTTTTTTTTTTTTTTTTTTTGCCATTTTCCTTGGAATTGGTTTTTTTCCGATAAAAATT